>NW_022286684.1:0-2731 GCF_004355925.1 Anarrhichthys ocellatus | reverse complement strand
ATCAGAGATCTGTAAGGTGAGAGTGACGCTGCTGGAGAGCGAGGGCACTCCCTCATCAGAGCAGGTCACAGTTATATTATATTGAGAAGCGATCTCCCTGTCTAAATCGCTGTCTGTCACGAGGTTAAAGAAATTATTTGATGTTGGCTTCAGTGTAACAGGAATATGATCATTTATTGCGCAGTTAACTTTGCCATTATCTCCGGAATCTAAGTCCTGAATATTTACCATAGTCACAACTGTTGCTGGTTTAGAGTCCTCTGGAATTACATTGGTCTGGGACATTATATTAATAACTGGCTTGTTATCATTAATATCTATCACGTCAACCGTAATCGTACACGAATCAGTCAGCCCTCCTTCGTCACTGGCTTGCACATGTATTTGATAGTAACGTGCCTTTTCATAATCTACGTTACTCTTCGAGATCAAATCCCCATTTAACTCATTTATTTCAAACATGTGTCGTACATCTGCAGCTGTGTTGGATATGGAATATGTAATCTTGGAATTTGATCCTTTATCAGCATCTGAAGCACTGACCCTGGTTATGACTGTACCTCTCGGGGAGTTCTCAAGTATTGTAGCTTTATAAGCCGTCTTTGTAAAGACCGGTGCATTGTCATTGGCATCAAGCACTGTCACATGTATCTGTGCTGTGCCAGATAGGTTTGGTTCCCCTCCGTCAACCGCAGTTAACACTAGAAATATCTCATCCTGTCTTTCTCTATCAAGTGATTTTTGTAAAACCATTTCAACTATCTTTTCTCCGTCTGGCTGATCTTTCAATTTCAGAACAAAATGATCTGTGTTTGTCAGAAAATAACTCTGTAGACTATTCATGCCAACATCGGGATCTATTGCCCTCTCTAGCAATAATTTAGCTCCTATTACAGCAGATTCACTAATTTTGAATTTCATTTCGGATTTTTCAAATATTGGGGTGTTGTCATTTATATCTGTGATTTCGACAGCAACGGCGTATAATTCCATAGGATTTTGTAAAATAACCTGAAAATGCAAAGCACAGGGCGTCGTCTGTCCACAGAGCGCCTCTCTGTCTATTTTCTCTTTGATAAGGAGGACTCCTCGCTCTCTGTCCAGCTCGATGTACTCTGCGCTGTCTCCTGTAAAAATACGAGCTTTGCCTGATGTCAGTCTTTTTCTGTCGAAACCTAAGTCTTGAGCAATGTTACCAATTACTGACCCTTTCGACATTTCCTCAGGAATGGAGTAGCTGACCTGTCCGAGCACCGATGTGAGATACATGATTGATATAAACAACAGCACTTGCAGCCCCATTGTTCTGTCCACCATTTCCATGCAACACGAGTCCCGTTACAATCCTATATCCGTTGGAAAGAAAATCCGATGTACTTCCTCGGTATATAAAACAATTTGAAGTAATCAATCGATTATAGTTAACTGCATCTGTCCGTGTCGATGATTGCTGCTCTCTTACTTTGTACTATTCCACTGTGTGTCTGTTTCCCTCTGATATAAGAAGAAAAAAGACGATGGGGAGGTACTGCTGAAACATGTCCTACATTTATCACATACTGGCCAATAGCGGCCCTAAGAGTTCAATCTAATGTACTACATACATCTGTGCAAATGGAAAGTATTTAGGCCTGTCAGCTGTAGACGAGGTATGACAATTAACATTCAACGCTGTGCTTTGAAATCAATGTTGAGAGATTAAATCAAACTGTAAATCGCTGAATCAAACAGCAGTATTTTAAGCCTCCATGAAGTTGGTGGAAATACTTATCAAATGCAGGCCTAGTGATGTTTCACGGAGGTAATTGGATTAAAAAAATAAAATATAGTAGATGAAATATAACAATATAGTTAAATATAAACTCAGCAGGAGTAAACAAATATGCTCTGATAAAAAATCTGAATTAAATAACAGCTCATCCAAAAACAAATACGAATAATATGCAGACACAACATACATCAGAGAGCGATACAAACAACTGCAATAATATCATTGATGATGAAGCACAAATTGTCAAAGCTAAAATATATTCAAATTTGATTTATACAGTGGGGCAAAAAAGTATTTAATCAGCCACCAATTGTGCAAGTTCTCCCACTTAAAAAGATGAGAGAGGCCTGTAATTTTCATCATAGGTATACCTCAACTATGAGAGACAAAATGAGAAAAAAAAAATCCATAAAATGACATTGTCTGATTTTTAAAGAATTTATTTGCAAATTATGGTGGAAAATAAGTATTTGGTCAATAACAAAAGTTCATCTCAATACTTTGTTATATACTATCTATGTAAGTTATCTTTAAATTTCAACATTGTTTTGTGATTTGTAAATTTTTATGTAAAATTCAGTGTAAAACAATCTTAATTTCTAACCTCTAGAGGAGAGTCTGGTTCATCCAAGATGCTTTTTTCACTCTGTAGCCGCTGCATCGTTCCTGTAGAACTGGGGTCCATTATCAGCACGTTCTGACTACCGGCTCTGCCGAATTTACAGTCACTCTTTCTGGAGTCAGTCGTCCTGCACACCTCGTAGTTGTACACGTGTTGGAGAGTCCCTGTCCCCAAAGTGTCTGAGTAACGTGGTGGATAATACGGAATCACAGGGAGATTGGGGTGACACAGGACGCGAGACTGTCTACATCTGTAGATTTTCACTGATATAATAACCACTAAACACGTGACGAAGAGGAAGGAAACTACAGCCAAAGCCAACACTAAGTAGAAAGTCA
>NW_022286683.1:0-2732 GCF_004355925.1 Anarrhichthys ocellatus | reverse complement strand
GGGTTGGGATTTTTGGCTGAAACGAGAGCCCAATCAAATGTAGTTGAAATGACACTTTCTGAGTCATAAGGGAATTTATTTCCCTTATAACCCGGAGTGGACGCACGAGAACCGTTAAAGTAGGTGAGCTGGCAATGGGTGAGGGGGGGAATTCCTATGATCTCTCTTAACAGCAGGGAGAGACTCCTTCAAGAAAGAGGCCACGGAGCCTTAGCTTTCAGAGCAGCCAGGAGACATCCACTGATGAGACTGACGAGTTCACCTTCTCAACGTTGAACAGTTGGATGGTAAGTACACAAATCGAAATAATTTAGTAAATGCAACAATATCATACTATTTTCAACACTTTTTGTTCTGGATTACTCAGCTAAAGTATTATTGTCCTATTTCAGTCACTGTGGGTGTTTGTGTTTTAATGTCCGAGCCAAACTGTAATGGCAGAAATGGAAACAGTGGTATTAATTTCAGCCTACATCTTTTGACGTTAATTTGTTGGGTTTATGTTTTCTAGCAACAGAAACTACTGACAGCCTACAGAACCAGGCGATACATTATAAAACTCTACAGGACATGTACAAAACCAAGGCCAAACCCAACAAGAAGGATGTTTCCCTGCTGCTGGACCTTGAATTCCAAGCAAGACGGGTCTTCATTGACAGTGATGTTATTAAGCAGCAGGACAGGCATACCAAGATTCTTGAAGCATATCCCTGCTTCAGAGAACTGGATCATGTAAGCCAACGTATTTGTTTTCAGCCTATGCTTCCTTAGCCTGGTTAACAACTGACAGAATCTCAAATGAGAAATGGTGTGGGAATATGGAATCAGATGTGTCTCATTACTGTTTATAATTTGGTTTGGTGATGTTGTTGCTGTCCTGAGGCTGCCTGGGACATGTTGGGTTGTCTGCAGAGAGTCTCAGGACCAACTAGCTGAGGGGACTCTGTTCTGGCTTCAGCTCTTGGCAGGTTAGGGCTTGGTGATGGTATGTCTGGGAGTTACCTGGTTTTAGGTGGTTGTAGAATGTTATCTATTTTGCATTTTTAGTATGCAGGGTTATCAGGTTCTCAGTGTGGAAAGATTATATGATGGTTTTGTCCCATTTGTCAAATTCATTATTTAGTTTTGATCCCCAAATGTCACTGCCATAGAGAATAATTAGTTCTAGTACACATTGGAATTGTTATATATATTTTTTTACTTTTAAATAAAATTTTTGTTTTAATTGGAATGTAGATTTTAATATTTATTTTCTGTCTGTTTGTCTGTCAGCTAATGGATAAATGTCAGCGGGTCCTTGATTGAGGAAACTCCCACTTCATACATGAACTGAAGACCCGCTGGGGGACCTTTTTTGAGAAGGCACAGTTTTATGGGGTTTTCAAAAAGGTCATGAGGCCTCCGCTGCTGGACAAAGGTAGTTACACACTGACCATGGAGAATCCCTTAGAAATATTGATGTTTGTTTAAATAACTGGCTGCAGTAAATCAAATGAGACTGTTTTTGTTTTTAACAGTAAAGCACTCAATTGCAATGTTGACGGCTTTGACAGAGATGTTCCCGTCACCTGTGGCTCCACCCAAGAAGTTAGGACATGTAAGTGAAGCTGTGCTTCACATCCTTGAGGTAAGAGATTTGTGCATGTATGAGAATTTTCACATTACTTCACCATAAGATACAGAGAGTGAATTGTTTTTAATGGTGATATTTGTTTTTCTTTTTGTGTTGTGCCAGTCTACAGAAGACCCCAACACCTTTCTTCAGGCGAGATCACTCTTCAGCCCTGTCGTCATTGTCTGCGAAACCAGCTGCATACTGGCCATTAGAACCATGCCTGTGCTGACCTTTCCGAAAGAGAACATCTATGCCAGCCTGATGTATGTCATGGCGTGTTATTACGCCTTTCACCTTACCTATCCTAAGTGCATAGCAACTCTCCTCTCTGTGCTGCAGACAGAAGTTGTCTTGGTTACCATCCACGACCGAGACATAAGGCTATGGCCGAGTGGAAAAAGTTCATTACTGAATAGGGTTGCATGCCATTGTTTTCATTTCTGGTCCCGATAACTGAACAGTGTGTGGCGGATCGGCTGATCCGAGAACCGTTAAGTGAAGTCCAGTGTTATGAGACTTTTACTTCCCTTCCTCTGACTTTTAGAGGTAAATGTTGTAAGTTGTATTACTTTACATTTATCTGATGACTGGACTTAGTTTGCAGTTTTTCCAGGTCACAAATTTAGTAAGATTACCACAGCCTCATAGAAATATGACACATTGCTGTGTTTTTTTACCCTTGAAAAAGGGTTATGTTATCTCATGTAAATATAAATGTCTGTTGAACTTTAAAACACATTCAACCTCCTATATTAAAACTAAATGGGAGCAGGAGGGAGGAATAACTATATCTGAGGAAGGATGGACAGTAACTCAATGGAAGTGGACCAGCTCGCAGACATGCAGAGAGTTTGGTTGGAAAAATGTGATCAGGTATTTTATTACACCCTCTCAGAAATGCCACTATGACAGTAACCCTCCTGTTTGCTGGAGAGGATGTGGAAACCAAAATGCAAACCATCACCATATGTTCTGGGATTGCCCTGTTATCACGGACTATTGGAGAGGGATACACACGGCCTTACAAAACATTTTTGAAGGTGAAATACCTCTAGAAAGTAAGACCATATATCTTGGATATTTACCTAAAACACTGTCAAAAAGAGACAAATATTTA
>NW_022286682.1:0-2732 GCF_004355925.1 Anarrhichthys ocellatus | reverse complement strand
TCTCTCTCTCTCTGTCTCTCTCTGTGTCTGTCTGTCTCTCTCTCTCTGTCTCTCTCTGTGTCTGTCTGTCTCTCTCTCTCTCTCTCTGTCTCTCTCTGTGTCTGTCTGTCTCTCTCTCTCTGTCTCTCTCTGTGTCTGTCTGTCTCTCTCTCTCTCTCTCTGTCTCTCTCTGTGTCTGTCTGTCTCTCTCTCTCTCTCTGTGTCTGTCTGTCTGTCTCTCTCTCTGTGTTCCCTGTTATCTCTCTACCTCTTAATCCGTCACTCATCACTCCTCTCCTTTCCTTATCCCCTTCTATCCTCTCCAGGCCTTCGGCAACGCCAAGACGTTGCGTAACGACAACTCGAGCCGCTTTGGCAAATACATGGACATCCAGTTTGACTTCAAGGTGAGCGTGACAGTCTGATTTACTCCGACTGATACTTTGAGTTTCCCTAGTATAGTTGTGGTTTTCTTGATAATATAACGATGTAAATATACTTTGTTTTCTGTATTTTTACATAGACTCTGTGTTTTGTTTGTGTGTACTTAATCACATCACTCCTTCCTCCTGCGATCCCTTTTTTTCTGGGTTCTCAAAATATGTTTCGGACTACAAAATCCCTGTCATGCATGTTGTATGAACCCTCCGTCATTCAGTACCCCAGCCTCACCCTCTCCTCCTCCTCCTCCTCCTCCTCTCACCCTCCCCCCCCCCTCCCTCCCTGGCCTTTATCCCGTCGGCAGGGCGCCCCAGTGGGAGGCCACATCATCAACTACCTGCTGGAGAAGTCTCGGGTGGTCCACCAGAACCACGGGGAGAGGAACTTCCACATCTTCTACCAGCTGATCGAGGGAGGAGAGGAGGACCTGCTGAGAAGCCTGGGCCTGGAGAGGAACCCTCAGCAGTACCAGTACCTGGTCAAAGTAAGTATCGAGTACTTTAAAAGGGATAATTTGAAGTTTTTGGAGTGTAGTACTTCATAGCAATGTACTGCTGTCGAGGTATTTTAGACACCCTAAAATAAATCAGTTTAAGTTTTCGTACGTGTTATTAGAAGACGTTATCTCTACTCTTGTGTGTGTATGTTGGTGTGTGTGTGTGTGTGTGTGTGTGTGTGTGTGTGTGTGTGTGTGTGAGAGAGTGTGTGTGACCGAGCGAGAGAGAGAGTGTGTGTGTGTCTGTCCGTCCGTCCCAGTGGGAGTTCTGGTTAATAGGCTCTCAGTCAGGGACCCTCAGTGCAGCATGAGGAGCTTTCCTCAGGGGGGGAAATCTGCCTCAAGGCACGAGCTGAACCTTTCCCTTGATGCACACACACACACACACACAGAGCTACCGGTCAATAACACCTCACGTGTGTTTGTGTAAACAGGTGTTTACTTTACGTGTAAACAGCTATTTACAACCTACTGTTATGTATTTTGCTGGAGCTGTTCATAGAAGTAGATGATAAATATATAGTGTGTTCAGAGTGATAATGTGTGTGTGTGTGTGTGTGTGTGTGTGTGTGTTTTCCAAAGGGTAACTGTCCCAAAGTGAGCTCCATCAACGACCGCAGTGATTGGAAGACGGTGAGGAAAGCCTTGACTGTGATTGGCTTCAGCGAGGACGATGTGGAGGTAAGTCTCCGAGCTGTGTACGTAACGTAAAGGGTCGGTGTGGATGAACGAGGTGCTTCTGCAGGCAGTTAAAAACAGTAATTAACAGTTATACACATTGTGAGTAGACAGAGCTACGTATTACCAGCTTTGTGAATCGTATGCACGGAACATGTTGCATCTTCTCTTCTTTGACAGCTACTTAATACTTTAGAGTTGAGGTTCACCTCTTTACCCCTTTAACAAACATTACACTTCACTCTGAACACTGAGGAGGCTGTTTCTGCTTCAGACGAGCACTGTGGGTGTTAGACGTGTGTGTGGTTGTTATTATATGGTGAGAACTTATTTTTACTTTAGTCCTCCTACATGCTTCATGGGTCTGGGCTTGCTTCCAGAGCTTTTTATTGTTGTTTCTTAGATCTCACACTTCTGATAGAGCAGTAGTGAGTGTGTGCAGCTCTACTATGAGCGTTGCTGCACTCCTCTCCTGCTCAATTCTTGACCTCATTTTAATCAAGCACGCCTTTATCTGCCAACTCGGTCATAAATTATAATCTTTATTGTGCTGCAGCCTCTCGTTACCTTTGTTCTCTCCGTCTCCACCTCTTTGTAATAACTCATCCTTCATGTTTCTCCTCATATTCTTCTTTATTGTCCTTCCTTACCTCTCTGTAGGAGTTGCTCAACATAATTGCCAGTGTGCTCCACCTGGGCAACGTGCAGTACGGTGGAGAGGATGGCAACGCCTGCATCACATCTGACACACAGATAAAGTACCTGGCCCGGGTAAGAAGCTGCACTCAGCAGCTCCATAAACTCCCAACAGGCCAGGAGGGATCGATTTACACTCGTATTTATTACAGCATCTCAGCGCTGAAAGTAAAGTTATTCATGAATCAAGTGTAGGTTTGGTTTGCATTCACACTGCTGCCACGTAGAGAGGCAGAGGCGGAACGTTTTACATTACTTTTAGCTAAATATTTTAGCCATTTATCTGCTGCTTTAAGCTAAATAATTCAATTTATGCTCCACGAGACACAATCAAGAGACAACATTACCCAGCATGCCCCTTGCTGCTGTCCGTGTGTTTACGTGATTCATTCGTCACCGCGGTTGTTGTGGAGCGTGCTGCTGACGTTGTTGTGCTTCCCCC
>NW_022286681.1:0-2733 GCF_004355925.1 Anarrhichthys ocellatus | reverse complement strand
CCTCTCTCTCCCTCCCTCCCTCTCTCTCCCTCTCCCCCTCTCTTTCTCCCTCCCTCCCTATCTCCCTCCCTCTCTCTCACTCCTTCCTGTGCTTTTCCTCTCCCAGTCCTCCAGCAGAGCATACCTCTCCTCTGTGCCTCCCACTTCTTTTTTTTTTCTCCCATTTTTTTCATCCTCCAGAGCACTTTTTAATAACTCCCTTTTATTTTTTTACTCTTCACGTTTTTTCATTCTGTCGCAGCAGAAACACTCGTAATCATCAGTCACTCTTCATTTCATCTCTCTCTCTCTTCTTTCTCTCCTTCTGAACAAAGAATACATTTGATGAATTCAAATAAAGACAAAAGGACAAATAGAGAGGATAGAATCTCAACTTTTTTGAAGAAGACGAGAGGGGGGGTGAGAGACAGAAGACCAAAGAGAAGTCCATCACAGCTTATTTTAGGGGTCACATCCTTTGATCTTTGCCTCCCTCCTTATAAGGTATCCCACGATGTCGCTGCACATGAGGAACACAGGATGCTGTGGTTTTCAGGTGCATTAACGGCTGAAACTGGACACCTGTTTGAGGAGGACAGCCACACAGACGAGCAACAGGTCTTCTTCTCTGAATCTGTTCTTGACTGTTTTCTAGATCGTCCAACACACTAATGACCGTATCAAGTCTCAGAAACAAAGAAACCGCCGCTGCTCTCAGAGGCAGGAAGCTCACAGTCAGTGAACCACCGTTTGGTTTCTCTCAGGACGAGAAAGAGAGAGACTAAAGGGAGTCAGACGTGGCTCTCCAACCTTTTCCTCTCCTCACACTTCTCCCATTATTTGTCTCAGTGTTATCCTCCCTCCTCTCTCTCTCTCTCTGTCTCTCTCTGTCTCATGTCTCAGCGGTGCTAAGTGATGCAACTCTGCAGAGCCAGTGTGCAACAGCCACCCTGCAGCGTCTCTGTCTGTCTGTCTCTCTGTCTCTCTCTCACTCACTCACTCACTCACTCACTCACTCACACACACACACACTCACTCACTCACACACACACACACACTGGCGTCTTCACCATTTAGGAGGGGAGTGGTGGTGGCTATTGAGGAGCGGGGGAGTAATCTCTCAAGACGAGATTATTTACTTCTTTTACAGACTTTCTGAACCACTTCTTATTTTGTCTCTGTCCAGTTTGAAAAGTTAACGATTAGCGAGTTAAAATCACTGTTTTGTAAATCGGCGAAGAGAATATTCATTTCATTTTTTGTACGCTAACAAATTAGAATAATTGTCCAAATAGCTGATGATTTTATTTGTTATATATTCACTTCAACACGTCACATAGCATCGTGCTGAAAGAGTTTATAACGATTAGCGAGGCAAAAATCACTGTGTTTGTCAATGGAGTCTGGTGGCTTTGAGGAGAACATACATACAACGGTTTCTTTTCACATGTAACTCTGTGAGTTAAGGTTTTATTGTCCAGTGAGAAAATGGGCTTTATATATAAGTCATCATAAGTAATAAATGGTTGAAAGTAAAGTAGAGGGAAGTCAAGTCTGAGTTTCTGTTTGAAATGTCCTTCAAGCAGGAAGTCTTGGTCTTACGAGACTGAGTGAAAAGATAAACGCATTGATTGCTGATGGATCTTCTTACTTGATGGTGAGTCTTACTGTTTGAGATGACAGTTACTCCTCTGTTAACACTAAGCAGATGCTTTTACTTTTCTAACAGAAGTTTCAAACGTCCAGATTGCTCTGCAGCCGTGACGCGTTATCCTCGGCGAGGTCGTGGTGACCTGATTCCTTAAGGTGCTATTCCCTGACCAATGAGCTGTCCTGAACTACTGGAGATCAATGTCTGACATCAACCAATCATCTCTGCATCAACCAGCTACACAGGGCGGGTCTTTGAAGAAAAGATTCATCATGCAGCCGTGATGCAGGTTTTATCCTCAGTAAGAGGCACAAGTTCAGTCAAAACGATGTTCTGGACAATGTAGAAAATCCAACCAGAGGATCGGCAAATGACAGTTACCTTTAGAAATGTCAGAATTAAACCAGGTGGGGTCCTGGAAGGAACCTCGAGTTCAAACAGCAGAAAGAAGACACATATTTAGAGCTGAACAAATGGAGAGCAGATCAGTTGGAGTGATGCAAGAGGGCTGTAATAACCTCATCCCTCTGCAGCTCCACAAACAACTGAACCACGGATAGTCACGACGTACAGCCTTCAGGCCGAGGCTATTATGGAGGTACTTTGTGTGGACCGTCTTACAACAAGTTTTCCTCCCGTGAAGAAGAACTAAACTGAGCTTCCTTTACGTTCATGTGTAAACGGGAATAAATCGTAGTAAAGGTAATGTTGACAGTGGGTCTAATTACTGCATGTAATCGCTCACATCATTCACCTCTTTGTTTTCATTGTTCCTCACTGTGTTGGTTCTCTCCCATCGCCTGTCCTGTCCAGATGTTTTCAGGAACAAAGCTGCGTCCAAACCAAGAGTCAACCTCTGGTTCTTTAAAGTGAAGTCAGAGCTTCATGTGTTAAAGCTGCATTCTCTCTAGTGTCCACCAGGGGGCGACTCCTCCGGTTGTAAACTAAATTAGTTAGTTAGATTTAGAAAACAAAACTACTTATTTAGGTTTAAACAACAAAACTACTTAGTTAGGTTTAGACAAGAATACTACTTAGTTAGGTTTAGACAAGAATACTACTTAGTTAGGTTTAAACAACTAAACTACTTAGTTAGGTTTAGA
>NW_022286680.1:0-2735 GCF_004355925.1 Anarrhichthys ocellatus | reverse complement strand
GTGTGTGTGTGTGTGTGTGTGTGTGTGTGTGTGTGTGTGTGTGTGTGTGTGTGTGTTCGTATGTGTGCAGACATGCTCAATGCACCCATGTGATTTTTTTCGCTAGACTAGCATAAAACAACAAATGAGATGCAACAAAAAATATGTGGTATTCGATTTTTCGGGCTTGTTTGGATGTAAAAATATATATATATCAGTGATGCAAAAATCGAGATTCAAAAGTACTATTTACAGCACATGTAATCTGTAATATATATGTTTGTACTTTATGGGAGTCTGCTGTTTGGTATTTTCCTGCCTTTATATGGTATATGCTCCTCTTAAATCTGGGTATTTTCTGTGAAAATCTGTCAAAAACAAACACATTGAGCTTTTGTTGGGGATGTCTTTTAACATTTAGCTCTTCTTTTTTCCGTGCAGACTGCTATTAGTCTATTTATGTCTTTCTCATGTGCACAGTTTGTTAGTTACCGAGACTCTGTGTGTATGGGTTTTCCAAACCACCTCTCTTCCTATGCTGAGACAGAATGCTGCGTCCATGTCTGGCAGTGGCGCTGGTAATAAAGCCGTGTTGTTTTGAAGGCCCGCCATGAGCCACTCGGTGAACTTGTTGAGCTTGCCGTCTGCGTCTGTGTCAATAGATTGCGGCTACAAAAGTTACGTTATCGTGATGGCAGGCGGCCCGCACGGCCTGCTGCTTTTTAGAGACGCAGCACGCTGCGTGTGAGTGAGTTAATGATAGCATTACAGAAGGCATTTTGATTGTCAGTGCAATAGGCTCGGACCAAATGCCTCTCAGTGTGACGAGATCAGCGTCTCCCACTAAGCGCGAACGCCAGCGGACAAACACAGCAACCGCAAATAGGAAGGTGAGAAGACGCAGGGCCACATGCGCTCCGACAGACACACACACAAACAGCAAGGAGGATGTTCGGTATGTGTGTCAGGGGGAGCCGAGAAGGCTCGACACCTCGTCAGAGAGTCTGGGAGAGGAGACGGGAGATCTCACTATGTGACACCGGGCTTTTTATAGACACCGGGGAAGTAGAGACGGATCCACGCGGATCACCTCTGCTCCACAGGGCCCCTCCGCCAGTTTGTGTCCGTGTGAGAACGCCTGTGGGCATGTTAGTAACAGTATAGGTCTTCTTCTTTTCTCAATCAGCCAGTCGCATTGAGATCGAGGCGTCTTTTTCCAAAGAGGCTTGAGAACTTGGTCAATTCAACCAGATGTGTAGAAAACAACAGCTAGACATATTTAAAATAAAATAATAGAAAACTAGAATTACCATCTTAGAGTCGTTTGCCTCCACCGACCAGTCAAGTTTACAGCCATATCTCCAAAACTCGAGTTGATGAAATTTGAAGAAATTCGCTCAAGGCGTTGCCGAGTTATTTCACTCACACAGAGAACGGGAGGGACGCTAGGTCACAGTGACCTTGACCTTTAACTTTTGACCTGCAAAATCGGATCAGTTCATCCCTTACTCCAGGTGGACGTTTGTGCCAAATTTGATTAAATCCCTTCTAGATGTTCACAAGAATGGACCAGACACCTTTACTCGACAGCTGACAGTGTAGAGAAGGAGTGAGGGGGGGGGGGGTCACCAGCCGGTACGTGGTCGAAGCCTTAACCCCCTGAGGCCACCATGGCACCACTCCAGGACTTTTTTCTTTTTTCTTTGCCCAAAATTCTTCACCTTTTATTATGTGGATGTCCAATCAGTGTTGATGGTCAACGTGGTCGATGAGGTGCTGTATTGACAGAGAAAGCTGAGTTCTCATTTGATGTGACAGCGAGTAGTTGAAGGCAAAAACAGAACTTCCTTGTTCTCTTCGCTCGTATTGCAAACTAATTTCGTGTCCAACAGCAAACAATTAGGCAGTGGCTGCGACAGCATTAGCCGTGCAAGAGGATATGGCCGGCGTGGACCCTGGGCTTCAGATGCTAGCCAAGCAATGCATCCTGGTACATGTAGGCCCTGCCGTCACGGCTCCGCAAGCAGGAAGACTCAGCTTTCTTGGTCAACACAGCACACACTGAGGAATTATTGCTTCAGATAACTACATTTGCCATCAACACTGATTTGACATACTCATAAAAGGAGGCGGATGCTAAATAATAAACGTACTTAATAAACAATACATTTCCCAACTCTTATTTTTATTTTAGTGTATTGCTCTGAGACAAATTTGTGTTTTGGGACCATGTGAATGACATTGACTTGATTTGAACTCACTTTATAAATTGCCAAGATGCAACACAACTGAGGGTAAGTAATCTGTAATTAAGCAGAGATGTATGGTAGTTTGGGGGCTTTTAGAATATCATTTCATGAATGAATACCATTAGATATATGCCTGCTCCTCAAATATGTCATCCAACATGAAGAATGACATAGTTAATTGGCCTCCAGTGATTAAACACAGCGCACTGTGATATACTGTGTTCAACAGCTGGAGTGTGCGTGCAGCGTTGCATTTCTCATATTCTTTTGTGTCTGCATGATAGATGGATTCTAAAAATACAAAAATGTCACATGAGCTCATAGCACAATGAGTAGGTCGCAGAGGTGGTCGGCCTCCGCACATACGTGATGCCTGCACGCGGACGAGGGTGAATGGAGCACCGCGGGGACGCTGGCCCCCTCTGCGGGGAATGAATGCGCCAATATGACAGTGATGCATGGAGATGTTTACAGTAAACGGAGAGAGAGAGAGAGAGAGAGAGAGAG
>NW_022286679.1:0-2703 GCF_004355925.1 Anarrhichthys ocellatus | reverse complement strand
GATTAAATCTGTAAGTTTACATCCTGCATTACAAACTGGAGTTGAGTTACATTCTGGGAAATGTACGATCCAGTGTTTTTGTCGATTGATCACAAATTAGGGATTAAAATGCTAAATGTTTCAGCGTCTGCTACATAGATCTACTTTTTGATCCATCTCTTATTTGTCAACTTTATTGTCAATAAGTCAATATAATATAGATTCATAAAACATTCAGACTTCAAAGATAATATGAATTTAAGTTTGCTGTAATTGTAACACTAACACATAGTTATACAGTCAGACTAATGATGGTGGTTAAACAGAGGAAAACATCGACTGAAGTCCTTCATTAGCCTAACGACCGTCCTGTAAACATGATGGAGGCTCCGCCCCTTCACTGTAAAGGCCCCCTCAGGGCCGTACTGTACAGATGCCCGTCTTAATAAAGTCCAGTTTATTGGTCCAGACTGTGTGCAGATTATACAAGCTTCAGTCACAGACTGTGGAGGATCCGCGTTTCACATGCTGGGACATTAAAACAGTCACAATATAATCTGACATGTTGGTAAAAGAAGGATAGAAATAGTTATTGACTATGGAGCCCACACTGCCACTAACTGCAGTCTACAACACGTGTTTGAAGGATAAATCCAGGACGTGGAACCTTCTTAACTTCAGATCTTTGTCTTTCTGATGACGACTGATGTAATTGGACGTCCCACCTGCTCTCTCTCTCTCTCTTTCCCGTCCAGGTGTCGTTCCATCTGGAGTTTGAGTTCAGCCGATCGGTCTTCTTGGATCACGTCCGGGTCGTCATGACGAGCAGCAGGTGAGACAGCTGACGTCTGTTTGATTCATGTCAGTGTTTTGTTTGGAGGTTTCATGAGGAGGAAGTGATGAAGTATTAATGTGATGTATTTTATTGTTTATATAATTCATAGAAGGATCTTTTTAAAATACACTAAAGAAAAGAGTTGTTTGACTGGATGTGAGAGTTAAAAGTGAAACATTGTTTAATAATTCATAATATTAAGATTAAATTAAAGGCCTTTTCAAAGAGGGCGAAGAAATGAGACACAGGAACAAAATCTGTTGCTAAAATGTCTATTGTTTTTAAACTTGTGCAAATTTTGACATAAAAAGCTGCCGAGATGAAACCTACGTTATTTTACGAGTACTTCAGATTATGATATTACTTTTGATTTTGCAGTGTTCGATGTTCAATCATTCAATTATTCTATATCTTTAATTGTCACCAGCGGGATGTAAACATTTAGCACAAATGAGAAACAGGATATGTGTGTAAAAAAAACAGAAACTATAAATATACAAAGTAAAAATACTCTTTTAATTTAAACTTTTAAAAACAGTAAGTTAAGCCATTATGGGATGTCATATTTTATTTTCAGATTATATTCAAACAACAAGTTGTGATGTGAGCAGCAAAAAAACAACAAAAACAGCATCTGTTCTCACGGACCGTGCGTTGTGGGGACTCGACTCCCAACTGTAAAAAAACAACCGGTCCCCACATGGTCAAGTCAATGCATGTGTGTGTGTGCGTGTGTGTGTGTGTGTGTGTGTGTGTGTGTGTGTGTGTGTGTGTGTGTGTGTGTGTGTGCGCTAAACAGTGAGGGAGACGAGGGTTACCCAGACAACAACATCAATGACATCTTCCTCCCTCTGAAGTACCAAACGGACCTCCTCTTCACCAGGTGAGCGACATCATGTTGTTGATCCAATAGCTGATGTTTTAGATATCGATAATGATGCATTCACTTGGAATCAGACAAACGGAGAACCGGACGTCATTGTATTGAATATGAGCAGGACGGTGAAATCAGTCGATGTCTAAAGTTTAAATATCTTGTTTTCTTAAGAAGCGGACGTTACACAGCTCCGTCACTCCAGAGAAAGTTCTTTAAATTTGCAATAGAATAAAATACAATAATACAACAATCTCCTGAATATGTACAGCTACATGCAGAATAATTACATTCAAATAGTAGAAATAAAATAATTTGATTTAACATATTTTATTGTATGATTCATTTTGCCGTCGGCCTGATTACATGTGAACGCAGCATAAAGAATCTGCATTTTCTCGGATGATTGCAAATAAAAATATTCCACTTCTGTGTTTACAAACGTTTAATAACTTTATGAAATATATAATTAACTTAGATTTAGTTGATGTGTGATCTTAGTTTAGGAACAACAGACTTGTGAGTCGATGTTGGCTGAGATTCAGACATGTTTTGTGTGAAATAACCCTTTAAAGATGCTTAAAGTGTGTTTCATGAAATCAACTCTGTTCCTCTGTCAGAGACCCAAACCCTCCTCGCTTTGAAATCAGATCTGCAGACAGCTCTTCCTCCTCCTCTTCCTCCAGAGACCAACCAGACAGCAGCTCTCCCTCCTTCAACCTCACTTATTATGTGAGTTTATCAACACTTTGTACAGTCGACTGAACACGTTTGGTGTATTTTGAGTATTTCACATCTGTCCAACAGACGACATGTTAAAATGTGATTCTACGACATTCACAATATCAACTTTAGTTTCAGGGTCCTGGTGTTGTGCATGCAGTCGTGATTTACTGGGACACTTGAACACAACATCCACATCATTAATGTTATTAATGATGTGGATGTGGAGCTCTCCTCTAGATACACTGCTTTATGGTCTATTAGAGACCTGTCAATCACCGTGTAGCCCCGC
>NW_022286678.1:2623-2735 GCF_004355925.1 Anarrhichthys ocellatus | reverse complement strand
AGACAACGAGACCAGACAACGAGACCAGACAACGAGACCAGACAACGTGACCAGACAACGAGACCAGACAACGAGACCAGACAACGAGACCAGACAACGAGACCAGACAACG
>NW_022286678.1:0-2523 GCF_004355925.1 Anarrhichthys ocellatus | reverse complement strand
AGACAACGAGACCAGACAACGTGACCAGAACACGTGACCAGACAACGAGACCAGACAACGAGACCAGACAACGTGACCAGACAACGAGACCAGACAACGAGACCAGAAAACGAGACCAGACAACGTGACCAGACAACGTGACCAGGCAACGTGACCAGGCAACGTGACCAGGCAACGTGACCAGGCAACGTGACCAGGCAACGAGACCAGGCAACGAGACCAGGCAACGTGACTAGACAACGAGACCAGGCAACGAGACCAGGCAACGTGACTAGACAACGAGACCAGGCAACGTGACCAGGCAACGAGACGTGACCAAACAGGTGGGCGGGGCTAAGCGCTGCTTTATGTCTCGACTTGCAGCTTAACATGACGAGTTTTGATTTGATTACACCTGTGTGTGTGTTGCTGTGTGTGTGTGTGAGAGAGACACCTGTAGATGCTGAGTACTCGGCTAGTTAACTGGCAGCACAGTCTGAGTCAGGCCTTTACACACACACACACACACACAGCCACTCTCCCAAATTAACCGTTAATCATAAACGGTAAAGAAACGGTGAGTCAGGGGTTCCTTCATCTCTGCTCGAAACCTTATACTGAGACACACACACACACTCACACACACACACTCACACACACACAAATCATTTCTTCAGTCAGCGTGGTTTTATTCTGCTGTTTGTGGAGTCGAGAGATTTTTAGATGAAAATATTTTCTCTGTCATGTGATTAAATGGACTTTTAAATAATAATGAACTCATCTGTTTGATGTTTGAGTCAGCAGAACTCTGTTCAAACCATATATATCTACATATTTATATATAGATATAGATAATATCTATATCTACAGTATATATAGATATATAATATCTATACAATATAGATATAAACTAAATTTATTCAACTCAAATTCAGTCAAAATCTCACTGATTAAATGATGTTAGAGGGACATGTTGAGGGGTATTCATCTTCTATAAGTAGAATGAAGTTATACAGATCAAACTAAAGATCAAATACTCTTTAAAGGAAAACAGGAAGGTTCATCACACTGTTTTTAAACGTCTTATATCTTCTTATTTTTATGTTCATGTATTTAAGAAGCTTTAACTGTTGGGAACCAACGATAAAGAACTTGAGTTTATAATTTATATACAGTAGGTTCCTATAATATAGAACCACTGCATAATAAACTATAGTGTAATGAACTAAAGTACTGTGTTGATCTCTGATAGAATAAACAAACTGGTTCCACATAAATCAGTGTCAATATCATTAATGGAGACTATTAATAAATATGATGCGAGACGTCATTAAACACCAACTGTAACATGAAGTATTGAAATAAAGATAAAAAATGTTTTTTATTATATATCAGCAGATCAGTGAGTCGGTGAGGACCAGCTGATGTTTAATTGAATCTGATGACTCACTGATTGAAACTAAACCAAAATAGTTTTCATTTTTAAGATAAGAATAAAATGTTCAGATTAAAACTACAAACCAGGATGAGATGACTAAATGTGATAGAAAACTAACGAGCACATGTTACAGCATAATGAGACTAACATAAGAATAATACGTAATACAATTAAAATCTCACTAAAGACCAGAAGTCTGTTCTCTGACGTTGGAAACATTTCAACAATAAAGAGACACCAGCCATCCAGGGATTAGACCGCACCGAACCCCCTCTGAGACACAGTTAATGAGGCTCTGTTTGTTGGTGAGATGAAAATACCCACAATCCTACAGGAGAAAATGAACCGTTCCTCTCCAGAGATTAGACCGAACTGTTGGAGGAAAAAAAATGTCAATCTTAATTCTTATTATCACCATTTAATGAAGTTTTAAATATTATTTATGAATCTGAGACATCCCAGTGGATCAGACTATTCTCTGAGCTTCTAATAGCTCGCTGCCTCCAGAGATTAGACCTGACCGAGACTTGCTATTCATTAATGAGGATATTTAGGTCAACATAAACCATCTGGACCCACAACACAAAAAAGGCCTCTCCTGTGAGATGACTGAGCCTGTTTCCAAGAGATAGATACGTCCCATTGGACCGGTCTATTCTCAGCCGGTGTCTGTAATGGGAACTGGCAACACTAGACACGGAGCAATGGATCAAAATAAAGTCTGCTGTCCAGAGAGTAAACCAGACCAAAGCTCACTCACCATACGGTGGAAACTTCAAGCCACCAGGGAGTCAAATTTAGGTACAGACTAATCCCTGGACAGTTTGCTCCATGATGCTGAATGAATTCTTCTTGATCCTGAGCCTAAATACTTTGATCCAGATCTAATCTGAGATCTGAATAACTGTATCTAGAGTTTGTATAATTCAAAGATAAAGTACTCTAATCCAGGACTAATCTTGGATTACTCAAATTTAAATCTAATTTATGACACACGATTAATTTGCTGTAATTTAAAACAAATAAATAAAATGGAGATAAAATGGAGCCCACATATTAGAGTCTAGACCAGGGGTCACCAACCTTTTTGAAACAGAGCTACTTCA
>NW_022286677.1:0-2736 GCF_004355925.1 Anarrhichthys ocellatus | reverse complement strand
TGACGTTGCTGCTTAGTGACGGAGTTCCAGAATCTGTGCCAACAACTTGGAACTGGAACGTTTTCAGAGTTTCAAAGTCAAAACTTTTAAGGGCCAAAATATCTCCATTTTCTGTGTTGATATTTAAAAACAGACCTAAATTATCCCCACTGCGATCCCTCGGAATGTGATATGAAATATGTGCATTATCACTCTCATCAAGGTCAGATGCCCTAACTGAAAATACTGGTGCTACTAGGTCATTGTTTTCAGTAATATAGAACGTATAGGGGCTCAGTGAAAACTGTGGTCTGTTATCGTTCACGTCTGATACAACAACACTCAATGTCTTTTCAGATGAGAGCGATGGCTCACCGGTGTCCTTTGCAACAATTGTAAGTTCATAAAAAGACTTTTCTTCTCTGTTCAGTCGTGATTTGGTCACTATCGCGTACATATTATCTTGCAAGGATGGAGATATAGCGAAAGGAACGTCCTCAGGTATAAAGCAGGAAACCTGACCATTGGGGCCTGAATCCAAATCGTTCACACTGATTAAAGCTACAGTCGTTCCAATTTTAGAATTTTCGGGAACTGATTTGGAAAATGATGTAATTTCAATCTCTGGGGGATTATCGTTAAGGTCGATTACCTTTATTATCACAGTTTTGTCTGCGGAAAAGGGGGCTATGCCCCGATCTGAAGCTTGGATATCAATTTCATAGCTTTCATTTTCTTCAAAATCAATCAAACCGGTCACTTTAATATCTCCTGTCGTTGGGTCGATGTTAAATAGTTTTTGTAAATGTAAATCTACTTCTTCACCAAATGAGTAAACAATTTCGCTGTTTGCACCCTCATCCAAATCGGTCGCATTAACCTGAATAACTAACGTACCAGGTGCTGCGTTTTCATATAGAACAGCAGAATATACATCTTTTGTAAAAACAGGTGAATTGTCATTAACATCAAGCACCTTAATGAGTATTTCTATTGTTCCAGACCTCGCCGGCCTCCCACCGTCAATAGCTGTGAGCAGAAGCTTGTGTTCTCTCAAAGCCTCTCTGTCTAACTGCTTCTTTAATATCAGAAAGGGCATCTTACGGTCTTCGCCCCTCTCCTTCACTTCCAAACGAAAGTGATCATTGTGGCTGAGTGTATACTGCTGAACAGTAAACTGACCACCATCGGGGTCGCGTGCAGGTTGAATCTGGAATCGTGCTCCCGGTAATGTCGATTCAAATATCTCCAGTCGCTTCTCTTTCTCTGGAAAGACGGGGGAGTGGTCGTTTACATCCAGCACCTCTATAGCCACATAATGGATTTCCAGAGGATTTTCTAGCACGGTTTTAAGGTTGATTATACACGCTTTGCTTCGTTCACAGATCTCTTCCCTGTCCACTTTCCTACTGACATACAGGATTCCGTCGTCCTTATTCAAACGAAAAAGAGGTTCCGTTGAACTGCCAACAATACGATATTCTCTATCTTTCAGCGTAACCTTATCAATTCCCAAGTCTTTCGCAACGTTTCCAACAACACTTCCTTCTTTCATCTCCTCGGAGATGGAATATTTGATCTGAGCCGAAGCTTCGCTCCAAAACGTTACCAAAACCAACATGTAGGCGACGCATCTCCATCGTACGATCCACGGCTGGCGTCGGCTTTGTTCCATAATGTACATGAGAAAAATAATAATTCCGGGATCTGTAATTGTATGTTCAAGAAATATAATCAGCCTTATTCATTTGCAAAGGGCGTTTCGTCGCCAATACAGTTCTTGGAATTGAACAGAGCTAGTCTTGTGTTCAAGCCTTTTACACGTAATGCCAAAATACAGGATTGGTCCTAACGGTGATGACGAAAAGCTCGAGGCACATACTTTGCTATTATACCGACACCATCCGATCCAAAACGTTATTGCAACACTCTTTGATCAAAAAATGTGGTGACGACAAAAGATACGACAACGAAAACAAGGTGACAAACAGCCTGTTAATGCATGAGGACAGATTTGCAACAGTCAATTTCCTTAAGAAATGGCCTTCAGTCACAATGACTTTCTACTGAAAAAAGCGATCATTTGGAATAGTCTAGACGACTAAATTCTTATATCTGTGTAATTTACAGAGAAAGTATAGCATTTGTATATTTATATAAAAAAAACAAAAAAAAACACTTCATCACCACGGACAGCGACAGTTCATTCTGCAATATGAGGTGTTGGAGTATAATACTTTAGCGTTATTGAAAACATCAACTACCCAACAATAAGAAGACAGTGTCTGAAAAAATAAAACTTGATGCTACCTGAGGAAATGGAGATCCTACTTTTGAAACACCGGGATATATTTGTTCTAAAAGACATTTAACCTTAGAGTTTGTTAATGGCTCTAAAATATCACTATGGATTCCGCATTAATGGCCGACATGAAGGCGAGTAAACTCTATGAAACAAATTGCACTATAGAAAGTTAGGAATTACGGGATTAAAATGCATTTCAGTCACAGTTTATACAGTTGATAGAAGGGGAACCCTTGAAAGCAGAGTCCATTTCTCTAAATACAAGTGTTAGTGTACTAAATGATCCAATGTGATCAATTTGATATTAACCTGTTTAAATGTTTGTATTCAGATGGCCATGTAATTATGCATTGCTTCTTAAAATGAAAGGACAGGTAGTTGTACTGCGGTTAATAATATCAATGTGTCTTACCTCTCCAGGTGTCCTCCTGTCAGGGAGCACCAGTGTGTTC
>NW_022286676.1:0-2738 GCF_004355925.1 Anarrhichthys ocellatus | reverse complement strand
GTTTGGCCGCTCTGGGCTTCCGTAGCAACATGGTGGACCCCCCCCCCCGAAATGCTACACACTGGCCCTTTAAACATAAGGAGCATCCACGGTATTTGTATCAATGATCTGAGAACTGTTTCTATCTTCTCTCTTTTTTTAATTTATCATCCTTTGGAGCCAAACACTTCAAACATTAGTGCCGATAAGCTCTTCTGAATCATACCCACTAGCTGTGTTCGCTTTGTATCACCTCTGTGCTTCAGTTTAAACAGGTTCCCACCAGGTTTCTTTAATCTGCAGGGGAATCCACTCGGGAACCTTCTTCATCTCGGAGTAGCTTTATGGATTTAGCTGCTTGTGTAACTCGGCAGTGCTTTGTTTGGTCTGAACTTGACTTGTTTCTGCCTGCCTGCCTGTGGGAAGGGGACAAAAACACACGAATGTACCGCGGACGGAAAGATGAACTCCCTGAAAGAATCCCAATGAGTGTTAATGGGAATGTCCCATTAAGCACACGGGCCGTCCTTATTTGAAAGAGGTTTTAGAGTATATAGACAGCAATATTTAAGTGTTATTATATGGTTTGTGTATTTCCTGTCACTGTTGAAGCCCTGCCCTGTGTATGGGTTGTACATGCAGGACTGTGAAAGACAACTTGTGGACCTTTGGGGAATAAATAAATAAACACAATCTGATGTTGCACCAAAGCACAGAGTTGTTGTCAGTTGTGCTTGCAGATTTTCGGTCTGACACAGTTTTAATAACTGCACAGTAACGGAAATCATTCATGAAATATTGCAGTCTTTGGGCAACCGTAGAAGTAATATGGAAATGTACAAAATATTGGCAAGAAAAATGATTCCAGAAAAACTATGAATGTGTAATTTTGAATAACTTTGGGCTGCTTTTCAACTCGGTTTATTTCAAATTAAAATGTGCACTATGTTGAAAAAATATGTTGTCATTTTTTGTGTTGAAATTATACTTAAAAGTGCAAATTTGCCAACAAGGTAAAACAAATCTGATCAGATCCACAAAATCCTTGAAAGCAAATAATACGCAGAAACGACTGAAAAACACAGACGAGGATACATTTAACCAGTGGTGTACAGTAACGAAGTAGAAATACTTCTGTACTTTACTTTACTATTTATATTTCTGTTGACTTTTACTTTGACTTCACTACATTTTGCAAAGAAAACTGATACTTTTACTCCGATACATTTCCCCTGAAACCTTCGTTACTCGCTACAAAATCAAATCTATCTTTAGAAACAAAATGAATCATGAGACCAGCGTCGGGGACTGTGGTGGAACAGAGACTGCAAGCAAGCAGGTTTGGTGAATCAGTGGTCCTAGCTTGCAAGTTAAATCATTGGTTAATCACGTTAATGCGCAAAACAAGTGCTCTCAAAGCCGCGGTGTTTAGATTCCCAGGATGCTATATGCTATAGCTAGCGAGCGACAACACGAGCAGAATTCCCCTCTACGATGACTGATTTCATGACGGAAGCAGAAATGGAAGCACCTGCTACTCCCGCAACAAACTACGGTGGTGACGAAGACTAACACCCGTGGATCGCTAGTGAGTTAGTGAGCTGAGGAAGTGTTGACAGTTGTGTAGCACTAGTTGGCTAACGTTAGCTATAGCTAGCCACCACACCATAGGATTAACAGGAGCCGCGAGAGCGCAGCATTAGGGTTAGCATCAGGGTTAGCATTAGGGTTAGCATCAGGGTTAGCATTAGGGTTAGCATTATGGTTAGCATCAGGGAAATCCTTCCCAGCTGTGCGCAAGCTGCCTGTGAAGCTGAACACACCTCTACCTGCCTCAGCGGCCTGTGAAAGGCTGGTTAGCATCGCAGGACTAGTCTTCAGCCCAAGAAGAGCGAGACGGAATTCTCGCAATTTTGAAAACCAACTTCTTTTGAAGATGAACAGGACATTTTTCAGTTTCCAGTAATGACTGGGTTGTTACTTTCGGTGCTGCTTTAGTATTGATCATGTTTTGATATTTGAGTCATTTTGTGGATGATCAGATGGAGTTATGATGGTAGCAGTCGCCCAATTGCAGATTCAGCTTGAGCAAAACCTTTGCCTATTGTGTTCAATTCAGGCCCATAGGAGTTTACAAGGCAGGTGTCCTTTCTCTAAACACTGACCTGATGCATCAAGTGGATATTCTTTGCTGAACACAATATGATGCATTTGCCCTCTACATCCTCTAGTCGGAATGAGCATACTTATAAACGCACTGTTACAACTCCTTCATAGTGTCGTATTGCTTTACGGAGAATTATGATGATAAGTTCATAGTAGATGCAAAAGTATACTTATGTACAATATATTATGTTGAACATTGTTGCTCCTGGATGGATCACAGCCAACCCAATTATTAACACAGCTCCATGTCCTTGGTCATGGTGCCACAGCACTTAAAAGAATAAACTTCATAATTCTCAAAATTCTGACCCTTTGCTTTTTTATTAACAGCATTTACTTGTACTTTTACTTTCAATACTTAAGTACATTTAATATCAGAAATTACTTTTGATACTTAAGTACAATAAATATCAGATACTTTAAGACTTTTACTCAAGTAGTATTCTAATAGGTGACTTTTACTTTTACTGGAGTAGTTTTCCAGTAAGGTATCTTTACTTTTACTCAAGTATGGCTTTTGGGTACTTTATACACCACTGCATTTAGCTCGTCATGTTTTTGAATCTCAGCTGAATTCGTCCGACATTATACAA
>NW_022286675.1:0-2739 GCF_004355925.1 Anarrhichthys ocellatus | reverse complement strand
AGACAGCAGTCGCCAGTCCTCTGAGATATTGTGCTGTTATAGTCACAGAGGAATCCACTGCGCTTGACGTCCACGCATCGCAAGTTAATGCAACTCTTTCTGCTGTACTCAAAGACTCCTCAACTTTCAGCTTCACTTCTCTGTAGAGCTTGGGCACGACTGTGTCGGTGAAGAAACGCCACGACGGAGTCACATCCATGCGTCACATCCATGCGTCACATCCATGCGTCACATTCATGTCCTTCTTCCCTTCCTTGTTAAAAAAATCCAAAATAAGTCCAGACGTCTGATTTAAACGCGGACGGCGTATTTCTGATTTCTTTCTCCGATGTCTCCATCTTTGTTTTGACCAACTTCCTACCAGTCACGCTGACCCGGCACCTCTGCTGACCTCACCAGAAAACAACTCAGCACCATCTAGTGGACTGAAAAAGCAATTGATTTTATTTTTTCTAGTACAAAAAAGTTTATAGTTTATATAATAAAAGACCGATACCTGGCTTCCATGTATCGGTACAATATCGCCACGCAAAATATCGCGATACTATGCTGTACAGAAAGAGAAACATAACTGTTATATGACTGCTAAGATAATATCAGCTGGCATTAGGTACAAACTACCTGCAATACACTCTGTCATATTGAAAAGAAACAACACCAGATATTAATATTACAACACTACAGTCTCAAAACACGGTTATATTGACATTGTTTCTGATGAGGAGAAGATATGATTGGCTCAGTGTTATTTGGGAGGGGGTAGTTCTATAATAACAATACTGTATCTCTCTAGAATACAACGGAGGTGAATGGAATGTAATCTGTGGTTCCTCTGGACAATCCACATCACCGTTTGAAGAGATAATAGTGAATGCAAGAAAGAAGTTCAGTGATAGAATTATGTGCATTCCAGCTTTCTACCGCTTGATGGCACAATAAATCAGAAACATTAATAACTCCCTCCTGTGTCAGATCCCACAGCAGAGAATCTCTGGCAGGTTTGCTCTCTTGTTGAGTAAATCCAACCTTTAGTCCTATAAGCTGAGTAATAAGATGAGCTGATAAGATGCTGTGTACAGCTTGTACCTGTTACTGTATAGGACACAATGTTTGTACTAACACACCAATCACTCACCACTTGGGAAAACAGACACACGGTGGCAGTCAAAGCGCATAAAGTCCACAATGAATGGAGACCAGAAACACAAAAATCTAAGAGTCTAAGACATAAAATAGTGCAGAGAAAAAACTAAATGGAGATAATATTTCAAATGAGTAAAGTGAATGTAAACAGGAATGTAGTAAATGTATAAACATAATGAAAAGTATTACATATACTACAATAGTGATGAGCTCAATAGTCAGTAGTCTGATGGCCTGTTGGATGGCAGCTCTGTGCTGGTGATATGCTGGTCAGTTTAAACTTGCATCACACGTGAATATAATTATTGTTTGGCTTGCAAGTATGTCACCTTCTCCAGCAGACCCATGTTCTCCAGAATTGTTCTGATCACAGAGAGAAAACAACAGAAAAGGGAAAATCGTATCCATCATGTTCAACACAGGGACGCAAATTTAAGAAAAAAAGACAGAAAAATCCCACAGAGATGATTTACCTTGCTGCCCTATTTTGGATGTAAAAGTAAGAAAAGAAAAAGGTGGAAGCTTTCATCCCTGTGACAGCACTACAAAGAAACACAATGAAGAAAGAGGATATTGTTCCATATATTGTTTTTCTCATTATTATGGGCTTTGTATAAGATGATGGATCATTTAACTATAACCTAAAGATGGTTTTATCAAATGGAGATATTACAAATAGGATATTGTTGTCTTACCTCCAAGATACGCTCGCTGAATTAAGGCGATCATTTACCCAGCATGCACCTTGCTCCTAAAATAAAACGAGTACGTTTTCCTTCACACCACCAAACAATAGCATCTTAAATAGCAAAATAACTAATTTAAGGTTAGCCGTGTAATTAATGCAAATGATTGTTCTGGACTTTGAAAGTTATATTTAATTCGTACGTTACTGGACTTTAAAAATAATATTTGAGGTTCACAACATGTCTAAATTTGTTCTAGTTTGTTTCTTTATTTACATAATATGAAATAAAAATGATCTATAAAATCTAAGCTATAAATGAACCTTTAAACCCCTTAACGTAAAAGTGAGAGCTCTATAAGTTTTACTTTCTAAACTTTCAAAGGCTATAACTTAGGTTGTTTAACCCGTCTATCGTTAGTCGAGTGTGTTTAACCCAAATACTTACATTTAAGTGTAATCCTCTGCTGCTGCTGTCCTTGCTGTTGAGTTGGGGACGACAGTGAACCCTCCGGTTCTGATGAGTGAAGCCAAAGCTCCATGTGTTAAAGCTGCATTCTCTCTAATGTCCATCAGGGGGCGACTCCTCTGGTTGTATACAAGTCTATGAGATGATTAATTGAGAAGATAAATTGCAGTTACTTATATGTTGCGTCTAATAGATTGACCCTTAACCTCTACATCCAGTGGATTGTATTCTGCTCTCAGCTTGAGTTTAAATATGAGACAAACTAGTTAACGGCCTCTAATGAGGGGCGGGACCTTTGATGTGTAATTTAATTCATGCACATGTTGCTGCTGAGATGCTGCCATCCATCATCTTCATCCTAGTGCAGTGAAACCTGCTGCTGGCTGGCGTCTCTCCTCAATACTGTCTGTGTGTGTGTGTGTGTGTGTGTGTGTGTGTGTGT
>NW_022286674.1:0-2723 GCF_004355925.1 Anarrhichthys ocellatus | reverse complement strand
GAGAGAGAGAGAGAGAGAGAGAGAGAGAGAGAGAGAGAGAGAGAGAGGGAGAGAGAGAGAGAGAGAGAGAGAGACAGGGAGAGAGAGAGAGAGACAGGGAGGGAGAGAGAGAGACAGAGAGGGAGAGAGAGAGACAGAGAGGGAGAGAGAGAGAGAGACAGACAGAGAGAGAGAGAGAGAGAGAGAGAGAGGAAAAAAAGAGGCGAAGAAGAAGCCAAACAAGCAAAAAAAAGTTTTTTCCTCCGAAGCGAAGAAGAAGAAGAAGTAGAAGAAGAAGAAGAAGAAGAAGACATGGAGGACTCGACCGCTCGGTGACACAATGATAACTTAGCTACTTTGTGTGTTTTGAGAGAGAAACAAACTGTGGGGAAGGCTTTAGTGGGGGGACCAAATGGCGCGCGACACCGAGGACCCCACCAAAGAAAGAAAGAAGAAGAAGAAACCCAAAGAGACCAAGACCAAAACCAAGACCAGGACCAGGACCAGGACCGTGCACTCCAACGCGCTGCACGAGGAGAACCCGAACCGGCACTACGCCAACAACCAGATCAAGACCACCAAGTACACGGTGCTGTCCTTCCTGCCCAAGAACCTCTTCGAGCAGTTCCACCGGTTCGCCAACGTGTACTTCGTCTTCATCGCGTTGCTCAACTTCGTTCCGGTGGTCAACGCGTTCCAGCCCGAGCTCGCGCTGGCTCCGGTGGTCTTCATCCTGTCCGTCACCGCCATCAAAGACCTGTGGGAGGACTACCGGAGACACCGGTCCGACACCGAGATCAACCACATGGACTGTCTGGTCTACAGCAGGTAGGCTGGGGACAGATGGTGCCTTTAGTTTGTTTTGGTCCAGAGTTTAACTAAAGAAGAACAAAAAACAACAGAATAACAATAGAAACAATAGAATAACTTGTATCAAGTGTAACAGAAATAATAGAGTGGAAGAGAGTTTTATTTTGGTAGTTTACAAGATGTATAGATCCTCAAATAGTCCAAAAACATCTGCAACTGTTCTGAAGTTAAGACAAGACAAGACAAGACAAGTTAAGACAAGACAAGACAAGACAAGTTAAGACAAGACAAGACAAGTTAAGACAAGACAAGACAAGTTAAGACAAGACAAGTTAAGACAAGACAAGTTAAGACAAGACAAGTTAAGACAAGACAAGTTAAGACAAGACAAGACAAGTCAAGTTAAGACAAGTTAAGACAAGACAAGTTAAGACAAGTCAAGACAAGACAAGTCAAGACAAGACAAGTCAAGACAAGACAAGTTAAGACAAGACAAGTTAAGACAAGACAAGTTAAGACAAGTTAAGACAAGACAAGTTAAGACAAGACAAGACAAGTTAAGACAAGTCAAGTTAAGACAAGACAAGTTAAGACAAGACAAGTTAAGACAAGACAAGTTAAGACAAGACAAGTTAAGACAAGACAAGTTAAGACAAGACAAGTTAAGACAAGACAAGTTAAGACAAGACAAGTTAAGACAAGACAAGTTAAGACAAGACAAGACAAGACAAGACAAGTTAAGACAAGACAAGTTAAGACAAGACAAGACAAGTCAAGACAAGACAAGTCAAGACAAGACAAGTTAAGACAAGACAAGTTAAGACAAGACAAGTTAAGATAAGATAAGTTAAGTTAAGTAACATTAGATAAGAGGAGTAAGGAAAGATAAAACTTTATTAACTCTTTTGACAGTTTCATTAAAGATTATAACAAGAATAAGAAAAACGATCAAAATATAAACATATATGAACAATATAAAATCAAGTTATAAGTATAAAACAAGTAATACTGACACCAGTGCAAAATGCAGCACAACAGCAATACGAGTAAGTTAAATAAATAAAGTAATAATTCAACTTCACAGAAAAGTAAAATACAACAAAGATTAAATACAAGAGTGAAAATATAAAGTGTGTTTTACTCTTGTGTTTAATCTTTGTTTGCAGTGTAGATCAAATAGTAGAAAATCTCTGTTCTGAAGATCGATTCATCGGTTTAGTCATTTTTCATATTAAACTAATCACCAACTAGTTTAATAATCGATTGAGTTACTTTTTAAAGACAAAAGAGTCAAAAAAGTTTTCTTTCATCTGTGACAGTAAACTAAATATCTTTGAGTTTTGGACAAAACGAGACATTTGGGTGAGAAACACGGATCAACTTTTACATCATTTTTTAGACCTAACAACAATAAACAATCAATCTCATCCTGACCTGAGACTAGAAATCGTCTAAAGATAAGAGATAACACAGATATCTCTTAATTATTGATCACAGCGTCTGAACCACAGACTGTTTATAAGAAGAGGACGACGACGTCTCTCGTTGGTTTGTGGATGTTTGAAGTCTCAAGTTCAGCGTTTTGGCCGTCGCCATGTTGTTGTTTTGCAACCAGTGAACAGGAAGTGACCATATCTGGACTGAGGAGGAGTGACGTAGAGACGCCGCATACGTCTCTGGTAGAGACCTGTCAATCACTGTGTAGCCCCGCCCTAAAGCATCCCCTGCTTTATGGTCTGTTTGACTCAAGTAGAGTCATTTTCTCATAGACTTCTATACAACCAGAGGAGTCGCCCCCTGGTGGACACTAGAGAGAATGCAGCTTTAACACATGAAGCTTTGAAGAACTTTAATGAACTGGAGGTGAGGCCTGGTCTTAGGTTAGCTGACAACCTGTGTGTGTGTGTGTGTGTGTGTGTGTGTGTGTGTGTGTG
>NW_022286673.1:0-2740 GCF_004355925.1 Anarrhichthys ocellatus | reverse complement strand
GTGTGTGTGTGTGTGTGTGTGTGTGTGTGTGTGTGTGTGTGTGTGTGTACGGCTGTGGTAGCGTGCTGATATAATAATAGTTGTTCAATGCTGCTGTTTGTGTAGGTCCTTAGCTGTTGGAACCAAATCAGGATACAAGTTTTTCTCCCTGTCCTCTGTGGACAAATTGGAGCAGATATATGAATGTAGTAAGTATTGTCTTCCTACTTTTATTCTCTTTACTCTGTCAGGGAGCTGACTGAGTACAACATCCTTGTGTAGTGGGTTTAAAGCTACTTGTTCTACACTGACAGTATCACTATTGTGTTATATTATTGTTCAGTCATATCTTTGAGTCAATGTTTTTGAATGCAGGCTCGGTTTAGACATGATCACTGCACTGTTAGAGCAGTGCTGTCACTTTAAATATTCATAAAGTTTTAACTGGCAGTTTCCCCACACACATACATCAAAGCCTCCTCCTCGTTATTGGACTTACATAATTTACATTATGATCTATTATCTACAGCAGTCTTATTGTGCATGTGAACTATCCATGTGCAGTGAGCTAACCTGGAGAGTTGTGTAGTCGGACGAAGGCGATGAGTGTTTTCAGCCCGTAAGTGCTATAATCTATAATTCATGAACCCGGCTTTTGCTCGATATGTTTACTGAACATGCGTATGGCGCTGAAAGTTTTACCGGCGTGTTCAGAGAGAGGCCGCTAATAAAAGTTGACGGTATGCCACCGAGCGAACGCTGTGATGACTTGTGTGTGTTTGTCCCCGCAGCGGACACTGAGGATGTGTGCATTGTGGAGCGTCTGTTCTCCAGCAGCCTGGTGGCCATCGTCAGCCTCAAGGCGCCCAGGAAGCTCAAAGTCTGTCACTTCAAGAAGGGAACCGAGATCTGCAACTACTCCTATTCCAACACCATACTGGCTGTCAAGCTCAACAGACAGGTAGGAGGACGGGGGGGGGGGCGAAGAGGCGAAGAAATACCTGTTGGTCAGACACATTCTGTCTCACGCATTCCTCAAACAACAGGAGACGCATTCATCTTCAGATGTCCTTGTTGGTTAATATATCGGTGTCTAATTTGTGTGTGCCTGTGACACTGATGTGGTTCCTCTGCAGAGGCTGATAGTGTGTCTGGAGGAGTCCCTTTACATTCACAACATCCGAGACATGAAGGTGCTGCACACGATCAGAGAAACTCCACCCAACCCTTCAGGTGAGTGTGAAGCATGACGAGCAACGTGGTACAGTGTGTGTGTATAGTATGTGGTACACTACAGAAAAATTAGGGTTTTTCCTTCTCAGTATACTATGTGCTCAAACTGAAATTAGGGGCGTGACTTTCCTCAGGTTTTGGTTTCTCTTTCATATTTACGAGATTATTTTTAGTTAACAATTAACTCCATTTTGTTTGCCGTTGCCTAAAAAAAACAACAACCTGTCACTGCAGTCTGAGTTACTTCTGTGATATTTCTCTGTTTAATACAACCACTGAACAAAAACCCGCTCGTGCTGTCAGAACTATTCTCAACATCTAGATGATTGTTGTGTCACCGTGTACTTGACTCGTTCTTTCAGTCTCACTGATTGTCACGTTGAGATGAATGTGGTTCTGTTGGAGTCTGATTTATCTTTCTTTCTTTTGTTAATCCATCTCTATTTGTCCTCATGTTTCTCCAGGATTGTGCGCCCTTTCCATCAGCAATGATAACTGTTATCTGGCTTACCCAGGCAGTGCTACGATAGGAGAAGTTCAGGTGTTTGACACAGTCAACCTGGTAGGTGAACAGCAACACTGTAAAGGCCTCTGCCCCTCAATACAAAGCTCTTATGTGCACACAAATACTTGTTGCATGTCTATAGCTGAGGCGCTGTTGCTTATTAGATTGTATCGTGTTTATTGTATGTCATTCTGTAAAAGACCCAAAGCTGAAATGAAATGTAAATGGTCCTGTGAGACTCTGTCGCCCAGTGCTTCCTATCATCAGTCACAGCTGACACTCTGAATTTTGTCCTGTCTGAAGAAGCGCATCTCTAACTAGTGTCTGTGTGTGTTTTCCAGCGAGCGGCTAACATGATTCCAGCCCACGACAGCCCATTAGCGGCTCTGGCTTTCGACGCCAGTGGAGTCAAACTGGCCACGGCCTCGGAGAAGGTGAGGCACTGACCCGATGACTATGTGGCTTATTTGCGTGTCCTCGCCTCCAAGCTTTGTCATCCTCTCACGTGTCTTGTGTTCTCTCCCTTCCTCCCAGGGCACAGTCATTCGTGTCTTCTCAATCCCAGAGGGACAGAAGCTCTTTGAGTTTCGGAGAGGAGTCAAGAGGTAGATTGTTTGATCTTTGACTACACTTCAGAAATGAAAGCTGTTTTACCGTGATGTGTGTGTGTGTGTGTGTGTTCGTTGGTGCTGTGTATTTGTGTTCACCTGCTTCCCCGTACGTGTTTCTTATCTTAGGTGTGTGAGCATCTGCTCGTTGGCGTTCAGCATGGAAGGCCTGTACCTGTCGGCCTCCAGCAACACGGAGACGGTCCACATCTTCAAATTAGAGACGCAGAAGGAGAAGTATGTGTACGTACCTTTCGGTTTCCGTCCTATTACGTCAGACTTTACAAAAAAAGGTTCTGAGGATTAGGGACGAGTCTTGCCCATTTACTTATGCTTCATGTTCCTCAGAGTAACGGAGGCTTCTCACGTGTGTGTGTGTGTGTGTGTGTGTGTGTGTGTGTGTGTGTGTGTGTGT
>NW_022286672.1:0-2740 GCF_004355925.1 Anarrhichthys ocellatus | reverse complement strand
GTGTGTGTGTGTGTGTGTGTGTGTGTGTGTGTGTGTGTGTGTGTGTGTACGGCTGTGGTAGCGTGCTGATATAATAATAGTTGTTCAATGCTGCTGTTTGTGTAGGTCCTTAGCTGTTGGAACCAAATCAGGATACAAGTTTTTCTCCCTGTCCTCTGTGGACAAATTGGAGCAGATATATGAATGTAGTAAGTATTGTCTTCCTACTTTTATTCTCTTTACTCTGTCAGGGAGCTGACTGAGTACAACATCCTTGTGTAGTGGGTTTAAAGCTACTTGTTCTACACTGACAGTATCACTATTGTGTTATATTATTGTTCAGTCATATCTTTGAGTCAATGTTTTTGAATGCAGGCTCGGTTTAGACATGATCACTGCACTGTTAGAGCAGTGCTGTCACTTTAAATATTCATAAAGTTTTAACTGGCAGTTTCCCCACACACATACATCAAAGCCTCCTCCTCGTTATTGGACTTACATAATTTACATTATGATCTATTATCTACAGCAGTCTTATTGTGCATGTGAACTATCCATGTGCAGTGAGCTAACCTGGAGAGTTGTGTAGTCGGACGAAGGCGATGAGTGTTTTCAGCCCGTAAGTGCTATAATCTATAATTCATGAACCCGGCTTTTGCTCGATATGTTTACTGAACATGCGTATGGCGCTGAAAGTTTTACCGGCGTGTTCAGAGAGAGGCCGCTAATAAAAGTTGACGGTATGCCACCGAGCGAACGCTGTGATGACTTGTGTGTGTTTGTCCCCGCAGCGGACACTGAGGATGTGTGCATTGTGGAGCGTCTGTTCTCCAGCAGCCTGGTGGCCATCGTCAGCCTCAAGGCGCCCAGGAAGCTCAAAGTCTGTCACTTCAAGAAGGGAACCGAGATCTGCAACTACTCCTATTCCAACACCATACTGGCTGTCAAGCTCAACAGACAGGTAGGAGGACGGGGGGGGGGGCGAAGAGGCGAAGAAATACCTGTTGGTCAGACACATTCTGTCTCACGCATTCCTCAAACAACAGGAGACGCATTCATCTTCAGATGTCCTTGTTGGTTAATATATCGGTGTCTAATTTGTGTGTGCCTGTGACACTGATGTGGTTCCTCTGCAGAGGCTGATAGTGTGTCTGGAGGAGTCCCTTTACATTCACAACATCCGAGACATGAAGGTGCTGCACACGATCAGAGAAACTCCACCCAACCCTTCAGGTGAGTGTGAAGCATGACGAGCAACGTGGTACAGTGTGTGTGTATAGTATGTGGTACACTACAGAAAAATTAGGGTTTTTCCTTCTCAGTATACTATGTGCTCAAACTGAAATTAGGGGCGTGACTTTCCTCAGGTTTTGGTTTCTCTTTCATATTTACGAGATTATTTTTAGTTAACAATTAACTCCATTTTGTTTGCCGTTGCCTAAAAAAAACAACAACCTGTCACTGCAGTCTGAGTTACTTCTGTGATATTTCTCTGTTTAATACAACCACTGAACAAAAACCCGCTCGTGCTGTCAGAACTATTCTCAACATCTAGATGATTGTTGTGTCACCGTGTACTTGACTCGTTCTTTCAGTCTCACTGATTGTCACGTTGAGATGAATGTGGTTCTGTTGGAGTCTGATTTATCTTTCTTTCTTTTGTTAATCCATCTCTATTTGTCCTCATGTTTCTCCAGGATTGTGCGCCCTTTCCATCAGCAATGATAACTGTTATCTGGCTTACCCAGGCAGTGCTACGATAGGAGAAGTTCAGGTGTTTGACACAGTCAACCTGGTAGGTGAACAGCAACACTGTAAAGGCCTCTGCCCCTCAATACAAAGCTCTTATGTGCACACAAATACTTGTTGCATGTCTATAGCTGAGGCGCTGTTGCTTATTAGATTGTATCGTGTTTATTGTATGTCATTCTGTAAAAGACCCAAAGCTGAAATGAAATGTAAATGGTCCTGTGAGACTCTGTCGCCCAGTGCTTCCTATCATCAGTCACAGCTGACACTCTGAATTTTGTCCTGTCTGAAGAAGCGCATCTCTAACTAGTGTCTGTGTGTGTTTTCCAGCGAGCGGCTAACATGATTCCAGCCCACGACAGCCCATTAGCGGCTCTGGCTTTCGACGCCAGTGGAGTCAAACTGGCCACGGCCTCGGAGAAGGTGAGGCACTGACCCGATGACTATGTGGCTTATTTGCGTGTCCTCGCCTCCAAGCTTTGTCATCCTCTCACGTGTCTTGTGTTCTCTCCCTTCCTCCCAGGGCACAGTCATTCGTGTCTTCTCAATCCCAGAGGGACAGAAGCTCTTTGAGTTTCGGAGAGGAGTCAAGAGGTAGATTGTTTGATCTTTGACTACACTTCAGAAATGAAAGCTGTTTTACCGTGATGTGTGTGTGTGTGTGTGTGTTCGTTGGTGCTGTGTATTTGTGTTCACCTGCTTCCCCGTACGTGTTTCTTATCTTAGGTGTGTGAGCATCTGCTCGTTGGCGTTCAGCATGGAAGGCCTGTACCTGTCGGCCTCCAGCAACACGGAGACGGTCCACATCTTCAAATTAGAGACGCAGAAGGAGAAGTATGTGTACGTACCTTTCGGTTTCCGTCCTATTACGTCAGACTTTACAAAAAAAGGTTCTGAGGATTAGGGACGAGTCTTGCCCATTTACTTATGCTTCATGTTCCTCAGAGTAACGGAGGCTTCTCACGTGTGTGTGTGTGTGTGTGTGTGTGTGTGTGTGTGTGTGTGTGTGTGT
>NW_022286671.1:1558-2741 GCF_004355925.1 Anarrhichthys ocellatus | reverse complement strand
CCATAATCCTTAAATGGAAGAAGTTTGGGACGACCAGAACTCTTCCTCGACCTGGCCGTCCAGCCAAACTGAGCAATCGTGGAAGAAGAGCCTTGGTGAGAGAGGTAAAGAAGAACCCAAAGATCACTGTGGCTGAGCTCCAGAGATGCAGTAGGGAGATGGGAGAAAGTTCCACAAAGTCAACTATCACTGCAGCCCTCCACCAGTCGGGGCTTTATGGCAGAGTGGCCCTGACGGAAGCCTCTCCTCAGTGCAAGACATATGAAAGCCCGCATAGCCCGCACAGACTATGAGAAATAAGATGCTCTGGTCTGATGAGACCAAGATTGAACTTTTTGGCGTTAATTCTAAGCGGTATGTGTGGAGAAAACCAGGCACTGCTCATCACCTGCCCAATACAATCCCAACAGTGAAACATGGTGGTGGCAGCATCATGCTATGGGGGTGTTTTTCAGCTGCAGGGACAGGACGACTGGTTGCAATTGAAGGAAAGATGAATGCGGCCAAGTACAGAGGTATCCTGGAAGAAAACCTCTTCCAGAGTGCTCTGGACCTCAGACTGGGCCGAAGGTTCACCTTCCAACAAGACAATGACCCTAAGCACACAGCTAAAATAACAAAGGAGTGGCTTTGGAACAACTCTGTCACCATTCTTGACTGGCCCAGCCAGAGCCCTGACCTAAACCCAATTGAGCATCTCTGGAGAGACCTGAAAATGGCTGTCCACCAATGTTCACCATCCAACCTGACGGAACTGGAGAGGATCTGCAAGGAAGAATGGCAGAGGATCCCCAAATCCAGGTGTCAAAAACTTGTTGCATCATTCCCAAGAAGACTCATGGCTGTACTAGCTCAAAAGGGTGCTTCTACTCAATACTGAACAAAGGGTCTGAATACTTATGACCATGTGATATTTCAGTTTTTCTTTTTTAATAAATTTGCAAAAATTTCTACATTTCTGTTTTTTTCTGTCAAGATGGGGTGCTGAGTGTACATTAATGACAAATAAAATGAACTTTTGATTTTAGCAAATGGCTGCAATGAAACAGAGTGAAAAATGTATAGGGGTCTGAATACTTTCCGTACCCACTGTATATACATATACATACAGTACATATATACATATATATATACACATATATATATACATATACATATATATATACATATACATATACATATA
>NW_022286671.1:0-1458 GCF_004355925.1 Anarrhichthys ocellatus | reverse complement strand
ATATATATATACACATATATATATAAATAAATCTTTCTAATAAATGCAGAAAGTTGTTTGTGGTCCTTTTGTTGTTCAGTCTACAATGAACATTTATTTAAACCAGACGTTGAATCAGAAAACGAATCAAATATAAAGCTTGAGTTTAATCTGTGATCCGTCTTCACTGTTTACATGTTGAACAAAATCTCATCAATCCGATCGGCTGCAGCGTCCAATCACATGACTGATGAACAATGAGGGGGCGTGTCGGCCGTTAAAACACTTCCTGGAAGTCTGTTCTCGTGGGTCCGAGGAGCAAGTGTAACAGAGTTAAAAATGTACTTTATTATTCTGTTGAGTATGTGTGAATTATATCTTTATGAGCTATTTTTATTTAGCATTTTATTTTGTCAATGTTTCCTGCGGAAGCGGCGTCTCGCCTCTTTTGTACCTCCAAAGCTCCCGTAGTCCCGACTTGCCCTCACAGTGGTGTTTCATACTGTTGAGGGTAAGTTGTGTGGAATAATGCTGTTGCACTGTTTTGTTGTTTTCTTCGGGAGTGTAACTGTTTATGCTATGTACTTTAGTAACTGCTAAGTCGATGACCTTATCAAGCTGTTACGTGCCGTTTTGACTGTGAAAAATACAAGTTTAGTGGCTGTTTCAGTTAGCCTTTTTGGCGCCATTTACTTTTACGTCAGGCTGCCCTGTCATATAAGGTAACGACGCAGATACTTTAGCATTCCTTTGTGTGAATTCTGTTGTCTTGCATGTTTAGGAGCGGATGCATAAAGAGAGTGAGACCAGGAAGAAACTGTGATTCATGTTGTCTTCTGCAGGTATGTATTTTCCTTTGTTTAATGTTATAATTTTCGCGGGTTCTGTTAGTCATTCCACCTCATGTAGTTGTTTGTTTTGTCCATTTGATGTCGCTGTTAGTCCCGACTTGCCCCGACAGTGGTGTTTCGTACTGTTGAGGGAGCGGATGCATAAAGAGGGTGAGACCAGGAAAAAACTGTGATTTATGTTGTCTTCTGCAGCGAATAAATGCTGGAAAGCTACCCTCTGAGTTGTCTCCTTCAATGCCATTCCAAGTCTGTTACACAAGGAAATGACAATTAAGAGACTTGGAATATACCCCCTCTGATCTGGAGGGACGATCATTTGAAGGGCTGGATTGGCTACACAGTATGATGTCATCACACTGTGTAGCCAATCAGAGAGACAGGATGAGAAGTGACGTGCTGTGATCAAGGTTGGTTGAAGGCGCTTCGTGTAACAACGTTGTGACAGCAGTAACTGATTATAACTATGAAACGATCAATATAATTATTGATCAGTAATAACGGCACAGTACCGACCTGCTAGCTCTTTATAAACACAGCTGGTTGTTACCCCCTTTAGCAGGAGCTAGCTGTTAGCTTTTTACAAACACAGCTGGGTTAATGTTGGACCATTACCTCCTTTAGCAGGAGC
>NW_022286670.1:0-2741 GCF_004355925.1 Anarrhichthys ocellatus | reverse complement strand
TGTGTGTGTGTGTGTGTGTGTGTGTGTGTGTGTGTGTGTGTGTGTGTATGTGTGTTAGTGTGTATGTATGTGTGTATGTGTGTGTATGTGTGTTGTTGGGATCTGACTACATGTGCTGTGGAACAAAGAGAGTCAGGCCTTCCCTTTTGCAAGCAAAGGTTTCATCCTGATTGTAGTTTGAGCACAAACCCCCAGCTCTGAAGAAATTCACATTAGGGTGTGAGTTTCCTCCCCCCAAAAACTATGCGTTCCTGAAGTCACCTGAAAGCAGCGCGGCAATCTAATTGGCCGAGAGCCAAGACACCCCAGGACCCCTGTGGTTCAGCCACCGTTCTACAAAACTACCTGCAACCCCCACCTCAATGCTTTTTCCCTTCGACCTCCGTCTATCTAGGGAGCACACCAACGTTGTTTCCCTTTTCAACCAAATCCTACGTCTAACAGTTTATATTAGCTGGCCGAATTCACCAAAACTATTTTATCTGTGTTCGTATCCACGAAGTGAACCCCTTTATTCCTGCATTAGTGAAGAAGCAAGACTTCTTCAGAGAGAGAGAGAGAGAGAGAGAACTTCCACTCTCCACCAAGCGCCTCATTTGCTCCGGCCATAAGGACGCGAACGTCCCTGATCCAGACGAAGCGATTCTCTCCTACCGAGAGAACACCTCCCGCGGCCCGCAGCCGCGCTGCCTGTGCCCACCGAAGCTCAGAAGAACCCCTCAGAAGAACCCCCCCCCCCTTAATCACCACGACCGCATCGTACCGTGAGGCGAAATAGAGTCTGGGCAGAGTTAGAGAGAGTTCATTTGTGTTTATTTTATCTTGTTCGTGTGCTTAAAGTACTGTTCGTTTTTATAACGTGGTGTATGCTTAATGATCACCGACACTTGCGATCCCTGAAATTGCTAGTGTTGTGTAGAAGTTAGCGTGTATTTCATGCTACTGTGGTTCGTGTCGAGACAGCCGCAGTGAGGTCGAAGTTGCTTCTCATCAGTTCAGGAGGTCAGAACCGCCGGCTGAGACAAAGAGTCGCGGTTCTTGCTCCCCTGGCTGAGAGAGCAATCTTCCGGACTCCAGCGCGGCGCAGAGGATCTTAATCTCTTGTTTTATTTCATTTTGTTTTGTTCCTTTCCCTTCTCTTTTACTAACACACACACACACACACACACACATATAGCTTTGAGCTAATGTAGCTACGTGCTAAACGGCTACCGCCACGTATAGACGCCGGGTCTCCTCTTGGCTATCCGCCATTTTGAGTCTCGCGCATGAGACGTCACCATGTCCCAACTACGTCATACGTCGCTGAGCTGTTCCCTCGCTCCTCCCCCTTACGCACACATGAACACACACACACTTCCCCCCCCCCCATCTTTTCAATCGTCTGTTGATTTTAGATAGCGTGCTCATGAATGTATAGTTGTTGTTAGTTTAGATATTAGTTGACTAGATCATTATTATTAGAATGTAATAAACTCTGTTATATTTTAAAGAGCAGCTGTCTGTGATTACTTTGTGCATGTGTATTGTGATAACATCTGTATATGTGGTCTGTGCTCGAACTTAAACCTTCACTTTCACTCTGAATGTGTGATAGTACTCAGACTATTGACATTGTGAGTGAACACTAATTATGAGACTTAGTTTTATCGTTTGGTTATTGGTCCCTGTTCCCAGGGTGGTGCCCTGTTATTATTAATAATCATTAATAATTGTTACTGACATTACATCTCCCAGCTGGCCTGGGAACGCCTCGGGATCCCCCAGAATGAGCTGGAACATGTTGCCGGTGAGAGGGAGGTCTGGGTCAGCCTGCTTGGCCTGCTGCCACCGCGACCCGACCCCGGATAAGTGGTGGAAAATGGATGGATGGATGGACATTAATAATTCTATTGATGTCAAGAATTTAGTTTCTTAGATGCTGATAACCCAAACACGCTCCTTTACGTTCCCAACATATTGCTGATAACCCATGCCAGGCTATGTTATTCCCAACTGTGTGTGTGTGTGTGTGTGTGTGTGTGTGTGAGTGAGTGAGAGGCAGCATATAATATAATAACGATGTTTTAAGTGAAGCTGATTAAATGAATTAAATGTTTCATTCACTCATTAACGATGATGTCATCTCTAACTATGATAGGAACATGAAGTATTAACGTCTATAATGAATATAAATACATTAACCGGTGAGCCTGTGTGACGAGGAGGAAGCCTTTGATTGGACGAAAGCTCCGGAGACAGGAAGTGATCCTTGACTTTTAGAAATTCATTCATTTTGACAGAGATTTGATTTCATAACAAGCGACAATCGTTCCATTTCTGCGTTTTATTCATTATGATACAATCAGCGTAATGTTTGCAACGTTCATGTAAAGTAAACAAACAGAATCAGAGAAGAAGGGCAACGTTCTTCTGGCAACAAGTTGCTCGATCCTCAGCAGGGAAACTTTGTTGCTCAGACGCAGAAACGAGATCAAATAAAAGTTCATCTGAGATTCAAATGATTCGTCTCGTTCAGAAAACAAATATCAGAAAAGTGTTTGAAATAAAATGTATTTAAAATGTATACCAATAAAAAGATCTGGAATATTTCTTATTCTGTTATATTATATATATATATATATATAGAGATATATATATAGAGATATATATATAGAGATATATATATCTCTATATCTCTATAGAGATATAGAGATATATATATCTCTATATATATATCTCTATATATATATCTCTATATA
>NW_022286669.1:0-2742 GCF_004355925.1 Anarrhichthys ocellatus | reverse complement strand
GGTCAAGTGCCGTACACACACAGCATCCAAACTACACTCATCCACTAAAGTTCACCAAGAAGGACATCTAAACATTTTAAAGTAAAGTCACTATTTCCAGGAAACCCTCTGAAAACCGTGAGAGGTTTTGTGTCGTATTGGTTAACACATACAACAAACAGTAAGTTCATGAAAATGAATTTCACATTTGTCATTTTCAATTCAAGCTACTCACTGTGGGTGAGACGAGACACAACAAAAGTCACTGTGGGTGAGACTGGATACAAGAAAACATTAAACATCTGTGAACATCACTCTTTGATCAAACGGTTTAACAGCTTGATGACATCATGAGTAGACATTATTTGGCTACAGTGGTGGAATATAACTAAGTACATTTAGGCAAAAATGCATACCTTTTACTCCACTACATGTGTCATTACTTGCACAAGTATTGTCAGAATATTAACAACTCTCTGTCAGTCTCACACACGCTGAACCTCTCACGTGGTGAATTCGGGGTACATTTTGCAGTTAATCTAAAGAGTTAGAATCTGTAAATGTTACTGTTGGATTTACAGGAAACGGCTCAGTTTCGCTGCTGTATTTCAAAAGACTTTTTCTTCTCACTTATGTGTTTATATTTCATCTAGTCTGACCCACAGTGACTTGGTACTGATGTGTTCTTCTTGCGTACAGTCTCACCCACAGTGACTGAGCCCTGTAGCCAAACTGCAAATGTGACCGAACACATCTTTAAAAAGGGGACAGTGTGTAGGATTTGGTAATATAATATTCATAACTATGATTTCATTATTGTATAATGACCTGAAACGTTGAATGGTTGTGGTTCCCTGACCTAAAGACTAACTGTTTATATCTACATAGAGAGCAGGTCCTCTTCAGGGAGCCCACCTGGTTCCACCGCCGTGTTTCAATAGTAACCCAGAACAGATGTTCCGTTTATAGTACATGTATGTGATTCATATGTTTTTGTAGTTGATGGAAGCTTTTAGCTATAGTATTTAGCTAGCTAACTCTTATTTCTAATTTGCAGTTGTTCCGTGAAACGTGGAGATGAGACTTTCTTTCTCTAAGGCAGGGGAAGCTCATCTTCTCTCTGGGCCACATCAGCATCACGGTCGCCCTCAAAGGACCGGTTGTAAATGTAAGACGGTGTAAATGTGACTTCTCCTAACATGTTGGTAAATAACTCTCTCTGCATTTGATTATTGTTTATTCAAGTGTAAAAAGATTGTACATGCAGTTATATAAATGTAAAAATATATATTTACATTTATATAACTGCATGTACAATTACAATTATAATTGTATAAGCAAAATGTTTGACTGAGTTGGACTTTCGCCAAACAGCTTGACAAACCTTATTGAATGACTATGTTCCTCAAAACAGCTTTCCCATTTAGTCAATTAATGATGCAGTGGTTTAAAACAGTTATATGAATACGTCTGTTGACTTCATGACTTGTTTTTAAAATAATTGTGCATAGAGTGTGTTTTAGGAATCACTCTCAGAAGGGTGCTGTTGTGGCAAGGATGCGGAGATGCAGTGAGGAGGTCACTGTTGGGAACACCTGATGCTAGAAAATGCTATGGCCCTTGAAAATGCATGCCTCTTTGCATGAATGCACATGACCTGCAACCCATCCAGTCAATAACACAACAAATGCAATGTTTTTACCAACATCATGAAAAAGAAAATAGTAAAATATAGAAAATCCTCCAACAACTTTACCATTTATGCAATGATTTACCATGCTGTTGAAAAATGGTAAAAGAAAGACCTGTTGCCTATTTTTCTGCTAAACTTGATGGTGTTGCAGCAGGATTTCCTCTGTGCCTCTGTGCAGTATAGCTGCAGCGGAGAAAGCTGTGGTTGCGTCACGTCACGCTGCTGGCTATGGTCATCTCACACTCATGGTTCCACATGCAGTTTCACACATCCTGCATACTCAGAAAACATCACACTTGTCTCTGCAGCGATGTTTGAGATATCGCACCACTCTTCCTGACATGCCTCACGTCACCGAAGAGATGTGCTGTCCATAACCCTGCCACCCTTTTCCCCACTCTAGCTGATGGTGAGCCTCACAACTGTGCAGCTTCAATAAACCAAGTGTGCACGTCCAGACCTGAGGTCTCCGACTTTCCTCTCCCCAATGCAGACATGGAGGACTTCGTAGATGGGTCCGCCGCCCCGCTTTCCAGACACTGGTGAAGGGTTGGTAGGGTTTGCGGATTTCATTTAGCCTTTGCTTAAATAAAGGACAACACTTAGCAATGTTTGTGATCAATACTTTTATTTCTACAGACAATTTGGACCAAAATAGCGATAATAATACGATCTGGAAAGTTCCAAGAAAATGCAAAGCAAAAGGGAAGAGAAAGCTTCTGAAGCTGAAGGAAAACAGAACAGGCTTCATTATGGCTTTAAGTTACATCAACAAATACAAAGTCAAACATCTTTTATATTTTACATTTATTTGTTACTCTGAAGAACCAAACCAAAAAAGACTTTGAGAACAGTTTTACAAAGAATTCACACTGGAGAAAGTATATGTTTTTAATATGATAATGTTACTTACTTACTCATCTCCTCCATGTAACTTAGAGGAATCATTTTCTTTCATGAATGTTCTTTTTTAATCATCCTCGTCTCAAGAAGTGTTATGACCAACGATCTCAAATATTTTACACAATATAATGTATTCAAATGTTTTCATGTAAGCAAAAAGGTTTGGT
>NW_022286668.1:0-2742 GCF_004355925.1 Anarrhichthys ocellatus | reverse complement strand
GGTCAAGTGCCGTACACACACAGCATCCAAACTACACTCATCCACTAAAGTTCACCAAGAAGGACATCTAAACATTTTAAAGTAAAGTCACTATTTCCAGGAAACCCTCTGAAAACCGTGAGAGGTTTTGTGTCGTATTGGTTAACACATACAACAAACAGTAAGTTCATGAAAATGAATTTCACATTTGTCATTTTCAATTCAAGCTACTCACTGTGGGTGAGACGAGACACAACAAAAGTCACTGTGGGTGAGACTGGATACAAGAAAACATTAAACATCTGTGAACATCACTCTTTGATCAAACGGTTTAACAGCTTGATGACATCATGAGTAGACATTATTTGGCTACAGTGGTGGAATATAACTAAGTACATTTAGGCAAAAATGCATACCTTTTACTCCACTACATGTGTCATTACTTGCACAAGTATTGTCAGAATATTAACAACTCTCTGTCAGTCTCACACACGCTGAACCTCTCACGTGGTGAATTCGGGGTACATTTTGCAGTTAATCTAAAGAGTTAGAATCTGTAAATGTTACTGTTGGATTTACAGGAAACGGCTCAGTTTCGCTGCTGTATTTCAAAAGACTTTTTCTTCTCACTTATGTGTTTATATTTCATCTAGTCTGACCCACAGTGACTTGGTACTGATGTGTTCTTCTTGCGTACAGTCTCACCCACAGTGACTGAGCCCTGTAGCCAAACTGCAAATGTGACCGAACACATCTTTAAAAAGGGGACAGTGTGTAGGATTTGGTAATATAATATTCATAACTATGATTTCATTATTGTATAATGACCTGAAACGTTGAATGGTTGTGGTTCCCTGACCTAAAGACTAACTGTTTATATCTACATAGAGAGCAGGTCCTCTTCAGGGAGCCCACCTGGTTCCACCGCCGTGTTTCAATAGTAACCCAGAACAGATGTTCCGTTTATAGTACATGTATGTGATTCATATGTTTTTGTAGTTGATGGAAGCTTTTAGCTATAGTATTTAGCTAGCTAACTCTTATTTCTAATTTGCAGTTGTTCCGTGAAACGTGGAGATGAGACTTTCTTTCTCTAAGGCAGGGGAAGCTCATCTTCTCTCTGGGCCACATCAGCATCACGGTCGCCCTCAAAGGACCGGTTGTAAATGTAAGACGGTGTAAATGTGACTTCTCCTAACATGTTGGTAAATAACTCTCTCTGCATTTGATTATTGTTTATTCAAGTGTAAAAAGATTGTACATGCAGTTATATAAATGTAAAAATATATATTTACATTTATATAACTGCATGTACAATTACAATTATAATTGTATAAGCAAAATGTTTGACTGAGTTGGACTTTCGCCAAACAGCTTGACAAACCTTATTGAATGACTATGTTCCTCAAAACAGCTTTCCCATTTAGTCAATTAATGATGCAGTGGTTTAAAACAGTTATATGAATACGTCTGTTGACTTCATGACTTGTTTTTAAAATAATTGTGCATAGAGTGTGTTTTAGGAATCACTCTCAGAAGGGTGCTGTTGTGGCAAGGATGCGGAGATGCAGTGAGGAGGTCACTGTTGGGAACACCTGATGCTAGAAAATGCTATGGCCCTTGAAAATGCATGCCTCTTTGCATGAATGCACATGACCTGCAACCCATCCAGTCAATAACACAACAAATGCAATGTTTTTACCAACATCATGAAAAAGAAAATAGTAAAATATAGAAAATCCTCCAACAACTTTACCATTTATGCAATGATTTACCATGCTGTTGAAAAATGGTAAAAGAAAGACCTGTTGCCTATTTTTCTGCTAAACTTGATGGTGTTGCAGCAGGATTTCCTCTGTGCCTCTGTGCAGTATAGCTGCAGCGGAGAAAGCTGTGGTTGCGTCACGTCACGCTGCTGGCTATGGTCATCTCACACTCATGGTTCCACATGCAGTTTCACACATCCTGCATACTCAGAAAACATCACACTTGTCTCTGCAGCGATGTTTGAGATATCGCACCACTCTTCCTGACATGCCTCACGTCACCGAAGAGATGTGCTGTCCATAACCCTGCCACCCTTTTCCCCACTCTAGCTGATGGTGAGCCTCACAACTGTGCAGCTTCAATAAACCAAGTGTGCACGTCCAGACCTGAGGTCTCCGACTTTCCTCTCCCCAATGCAGACATGGAGGACTTCGTAGATGGGTCCGCCGCCCCGCTTTCCAGACACTGGTGAAGGGTTGGTAGGGTTTGCGGATTTCATTTAGCCTTTGCTTAAATAAAGGACAACACTTAGCAATGTTTGTGATCAATACTTTTATTTCTACAGACAATTTGGACCAAAATAGCGATAATAATACGATCTGGAAAGTTCCAAGAAAATGCAAAGCAAAAGGGAAGAGAAAGCTTCTGAAGCTGAAGGAAAACAGAACAGGCTTCATTATGGCTTTAAGTTACATCAACAAATACAAAGTCAAACATCTTTTATATTTTACATTTATTTGTTACTCTGAAGAACCAAACCAAAAAAGACTTTGAGAACAGTTTTACAAAGAATTCACACTGGAGAAAGTATATGTTTTTAATATGATAATGTTACTTACTTACTCATCTCCTCCATGTAACTTAGAGGAATCATTTTCTTTCATGAATGTTCTTTTTTAATCATCCTCGTCTCAAGAAGTGTTATGACCAACGATCTCAAATATTTTACACAATATAATGTATTCAAATGTTTTCATGTAAGCAAAAAGGTTTGGT
>NW_022286667.1:0-2743 GCF_004355925.1 Anarrhichthys ocellatus | reverse complement strand
ATATATATATATATATATATATATACACATATATATACACATATATATATATATATATACACATATATATACACATATATATACTGTATATATATAAAAAAAAATCTGTATCAGTAGTCTTGTCCTTGGTCTTCTGTAAAAGTGTTTCAAATATTTGATGACTCATCCTGCAATTGGGGGCGTTTACAAAAAAATCATCCAATCAAATGAGACTCTGGGCGACTGGTTAGCCACACTGGTCATATAAAACCTACAAAAGAGCTAACAGAGCAAAGTGGAGAGGGATAGGAAGGGATGTGTGTCCCCACTGCAGTGACACACAGCCGGTTTCCCTTTCATCTCTCCCTCGTCCTCCTCCTCCTGATCTAACAACAGGTCAGGGAGGTGTGTGTGTGTGTGTGTGTGTGTGTGTGTGTGTGTGTGTATGTGTGTGTGTGTGTGTGTGTGTGGACTCAACAGTCCTCTGTAGCTTCATATCAGCCTAAACTCTAAACCCACCCACTTTTCATCAGTCGGACTAAATGCAAAGGATTTGATTTAAATCCCTCTTGTAACTCAACACTATTCCATTTCTCTGTGAAATACGTCATAGTACAGACGGTAAAGACACTCTAACTTCCGTTTCACTGGGACTTTAAGCAGGCAAAATTCCCCATTCAAAGTTCCTGTCAACTTTTACAGCAGAGCAATAGAAAGCATCCTGACTGGAATCATTACAAACTGACATGATGTGCACGGCTCAGGACAGGAGGCTCCACAGCGGGGGATTAACAGCAGAACATCATTGGTACCATCTACTGAGCATCAGTGATATTGGTGAGAAGAGGAGCCTGCAAAGAGCTCAAAGGATATTAAAGCCAAAACCACCCAGCAACAGTCTGTTCACTCTGCTGCCGTCTGACAGGAGGTGCAGAAGTATCAGCTGCTGGACCTCCAGGCTATGGAGAAGCTTCTTTCTTCAGGCGGTCAGACTCCTGAATTAATCCGGACCATCCACACCGCACTCCATGTGAATAGCTTTCATTTCGTTTTTCTTGTCGAGCATAAAGGGACTACAACTTGCATTACGCTGTGTAACCATGTGTTGTATAATGAAGATGAATTAACTTAGCAAGTTGTAGTCCCTATAAACTAGACAAAAAAAAAAAAAAAAAAAGACACCACCTCCCTCCTAATTTCAAAAACCCAGGTGACCAATTTTGGATCCAAAATGGCAAATTTCGCTAAAAAGTGACAAGTTAACATGCCTGGAGTTTTTCTTTCACAGGCCATGTGTGTCACTAATGAAGGATAACAGATGAACATGAAGATGTAGTAAGGTTGGGAGCTCCTGGCCGCTGCATCTCCATGCACCCTGTCACCATATTGATTGATTAGTATCACCAATCCATCAACATGCAGTAGAATATCATGCTGCTTTAGATGGAACTCATCTGAACTACGCTATATACTGTGTGCTAGTTACACTCATATTGAATAAACAGCGTAAGCTGTGATTATATCGGTAAATACAGGTTAGTAAATGTACATAGTTATTGTTCACCTCTGTTATTTTGGATGGAAGCTGCCAGTCAGTTTCTCCATCCTCTCTACTGCTCGCCCGGACTACTACGCAGTCAAATTATTGACTTGATTGACACATCAGTCTGTGGTTAAGACCGATGAAAGCAATGATAAAAGAACCATGCAGACGTGTGTGGAATCAGATCACCATGTTGGACTGGAATCAATTCAGACTAACAGCTTCAAATAGGCAACCAATGAGGTATTGATGTGCCTTTGTGTCGGGCCGAACCTCTTAGCCTCTCAGCTGTGATATAATCACAACACATCACAGCCTAGAGTCAGCTACTGCTTTCATAAAACAATATGAAAGTCATAAACATATTCCACCTGCTCCGTCCTGTTCTACCTGGAACATGCCCTCCTGGGCTGGCTGCCTGCACATAATGGAGGCGGTTGCTATGGACTTGCGGTTGCTATGGAACGTACACTAGCAGCCAGAATTGTTTTTCTTCACAGGCTGCATTTTATTGATTTCATTATTTGTCCCTTTATCTACATTATTTGTGTTTTGCCATTAATTGTGCCACCACAGAGAAGCTGTCCAGCATCAGTAGGATGACGATGACTGCGTGCACTAGGCTTGCCTTGTTTGTTAGGTGGAGGTGATCGAGTCCACATTGTCCGGTCACTGAGTTTCAGCTGCCGATCGCTCTGGAGAAGGTTTCACACTTCTGGTGTGAAGACCATCAGATAGAGTCTGAGTCTGGTGCTGGAGGCGGTGGTAGTTATATATCACGGCTATTTAAACAGAAAACTACATCCATCATATTGGAGATGAAGTACACTGACCAGCTGCTGCCCTGATGTGTGAAAATATATTTGTCACAGCTACATCTCGGCCAGACAACCTTGTGCCATATGTACCTTGAGCAGATGACCTCCTGGGAGTTTTGAGCAGCTGGAAGCTCAATCAGCAGATTGTTGGAAAGATCTAGAGTCTGCAGGTGGATGAGACCCCAGGGCACCACGGAGGGCAGGGCAGCCAGGCTGTTGGATGACAGATCCAGGTGGGTGATCCGGGAGGAGACATCCATGAACCAGTCCAGCTCCAACCAGGGCAGTTGCAGACCTCTCCAGCACACAGCGACAGCCTGGACACACAGACGACATGGTAGCATGAGGAGGGCTGAGAACCACAGATTTAAGACTACCTCTAACCCAGGGGTCGGCAAGCTGC
>NW_022286666.1:0-2743 GCF_004355925.1 Anarrhichthys ocellatus | reverse complement strand
TAATATATGTAATATAAAGACATAATATATGTGATATAAAGACATAACATGTGATATAAAGACATAACATGTGATATGAAGACATAACATGTGATATAAAGACATAACGTGATATAAAGACATAATATATGTGATATAAAGACATAATATACAGTATGTGATATAAAGACATATTGTATGTGATATAAAAACATAATGCAGGTCACATCCAGACTCATTGGTGTTTTTGTGCCATTCACACACATTAGCCTCATTCTGCATCCAGGCAGAGAAAGCTTTCCATTATGAACGGGGAGGAGGTGGAAGGCCAACATCAACTCTTCTTATGTAACAGATCCACAGCATGAATTATAGAATACAAAAATAACACATATATAATGTGTCTGGATGCAGAGAGAACTCACAAGTAAATATAACTCCAGTTATAACAACTTCTCATCTTGAAATATGGAGAATAATCAACGAGAGCTGCTCAACATTCACAGTTTGTTTGAGCAGGAGTTGAGATCTTAAACTACAGGAGTCATCAGGTTTGGTTTCATCGTTGAGAGACCAGATCCAGGACCTGTTGCCTGTGAGGTCTATATGTGAAATAATAACCCACAGAGCTGTTCTAGAGATCAATATGTATAATCAGCTGAGCAGTTAAAACTCTGATCACATTCTAAACACACACCGACATATGTTTCCTGTTTCTCTACTTTACTGGTGTTTGTGTTTACATATATAATATAATGTAACAAACTGCTGTCTGTCAGCACTCTAAGAGCACATTCCTAAGAAGCAGGAATGTTGGTGTCCAGTGAAACAATCCTGGCTGGTCCCACAGCAGCAGAGATAGGATGTAGTGACAGCTCTACGCCCCTCAGGATGCTCAGCATCACCTCCTTCATGCTGCTCTACTATCTCTTTGTTCAACTGTATCATTTTTCCCAGAGCACATGGATATAATATCATTTCTCTGGAAGCTTTGCTGAACCGTCAGTTTCCAGGAAACAGACCTGCAGAGGCGTTGGGTGTCAGGAGGCCGTAACCATCTTTATGAATATGATTCACATGGCTTAATGATCACCATGACAACCAGGTGAACGTGCACACGAAGCCACACGTGCTTTTATTTCAGAGGAGACGATCATGATCCTCGCTCTGCTCTCCATTATGTCAGCTCTCCCACCCAGGTACTGGGAGGAGATATGCTAATGAAGCGCTGCCAGAGAGGCTGATGGGAGAGATAAATGATCCTGTGTGTGTGTGTGTGTGTGTGTGTGTGTGTTTAAACATGACTGACTCTACATGTCAGTGACGGTGAAGCCAGTGAGTGTTTGAGACGATCAGAAGAAGTGAAGCTACGGTTATTAATGAAAGTCTTCATGTTTCTAACACATGTTGACACTTTGTAACTTCAGCTTGTGATGTTTGATGCACAGTCTTAGACACTACAATACCCATGAGCCTTAGCTGCTGTTGAATCAGAGCTGCAGCTTTGAAATCCTCCAGGGTCTGAGTGAAAACCTGCTCTGTAGTTTCATCTTCATTCAGCTGCTCGTCAGCGTTGTTTCTTACTGAGTGCATCATGGGAGATGTAGTTTATGTCCTGATGAGTCAACATGTAACAGAGAGCTGTGAGACTGATACATAGACTGTAGTCTCTGGTAATATGTCAAATAAAAGACACTCACACACTGAATAATTCATGCTGATGCGTGATGAATATTATTCCTTATTTTATGGCTCTGTGAGATATTTGGGGTAATGTACATAATACAAAACAAACAGAAAAACAGTCAAAGCTTCCAAGCGTTCGGGTTCACACCAAACAAGAGATTATATAAAGTCAATGCAAAGACGCGTTTACGCTCCATTTACGCATATATGATGTTATGTTGAGTGTTAGCTTAGCATAGCATCGATCGATCAGAGTTCCATTCAGAAAACAAATCTTTTGTTGTCCGTTTATTGCAGTTAAATCACAACAAATGTATTTGTAGTAAACAGACACAGATGATGTGATGAACCAGACAAGAAGGTTTAGTTCCTCAGGATATCTAGACTTCCACGAGTACTAAGCAGAAATACAGGTTATTTCTTTCATGTTGATGGTGGAAATAAATGGCTTTTAGTTGATAATTGTTTCCATGGAGATAAGCCACGCCCCCTCACCAGCATGTCTAGTGCGATTAACCACAAATGATCCCACGAGTAACGCAACGTGAAAATTTGCTCCGGGTTTGTTGTGAACGCAGCATTAGAGTGATGCCAGTAGGTCCCAGGTTCCAACCCCGGTCCTGTCGGTCTCTTTTCTGTCTGTCTCACCCCTCAAACAGAATCTTCTAATGTTCCTCTGAGTCCGCTTCATGGTGGTGTTCCTCAAGGGTCCATCCTAGGCCCACTGTTCTTCTCTATTTACATTGTATATACGAGATATATATATATATATATACATTACAGTCATTTAGCAGACTCTTTTATCCAAAGCGACTTACAATTCAGATTCTATCACATTTCTATACCGTAGGCACAACTACAGGAGCAATTTTGGGGTTAAGTGTCTTGCTCAAGGACACATCGACATGCGACTAGCAGAGCCGGAGCTTGAACCGCCGACCCTCTGATTGAAAGACGGCCCTGCTATCCACTTAACCACAGTCGCCCACTGTATATATATATGTGTATATGTGTGTATATATATGTGTGTGTGTGTGTGTGTGTATATATATATATATATATATATATATATATATAT
>NW_022286665.1:1558-2743 GCF_004355925.1 Anarrhichthys ocellatus | reverse complement strand
CCATAATCCTTAAATGGAAGAAGTTTGGGACGACCAGAACTCTTCCTAGACCTGGCCGTCCAGCCAAACTGAGCAATGGTGGAAGAAGAGCCTTGGTGAGAGAGGTAAAGAAGAACCCAAAGATCACTGTGGCTGAGCTCCAGAGATGCAGTAGGGAGATGGGAGAAAGTTCCACAAAGTCAACTATCACTGCAGCCCTCCACCAGTCGGGGCTTTATGGCAGAGTGGCCCTGACGGAAGCCTCTCCTCAGTGCAAGACATATGAAAGCCCGCATAGCCCGCACAGACTATGAAAAATAAGATTCTCTGGTCTGATGAGACCAAGATTGAACTTTTTGGCGTTAATTCTAAGCGGTATGTGTGGAGAAAACCAGGCACTGCTCATCACCTGCCCAATACAATCCCAACAGTGAAACATGGTGGTGGCAGCATCATGCTATGGGGGTGTTTTTCAGCTGCAGGGACAGGACGACTGGTTGCAATTGAAGGAAAGATGAATGCGGCCAAGTACAGAGATATCCTGGAAGAAAACCTCTTCCAGAGTGCTCTGGACCTCAGACTGGGCCGAAGGTTCACCTTCCAACAAGACAATGACCCTAAGCACACAGCTAAAATAACAAAGGAGTGGCTTTGGAACAACTCTGTCACCATTCTTGACTGGCCCAGCCAGAGCCCTGACCTAAACCCAATTGAGCATCTCTGGAGAGACCTGAAAATGGCTGTCCACCAACGTTCACCATCCAACCTGACGGAACTGGAGAGGATCTGCAAGGAAGAATGGCAGAGGATCCCCAAATCCAGGTGTCAAAAACTTGTTGCATCATTCCCAAGAAGACTCATGGCTGTACTAGCTCAAAAGGGTGCTTCTACTCAATACTGAGCAAAGGGTCTGAATACTTATGACCATGTGATATTTCAGTATTTCTTTTTTAATAAATTTGCAAAAATTTCTACATTTCTGTTTTTTTCTGTCAAGATGGGGTGCTGAGTGTACATTAATGACAAATAAAATGAACTTTTTTGATTTTAGCAAATGGCTGCAATGAAACAGAGTGAAAAATGTATAGGGGTCTGAATACTTTCCGTACCCACTGTATATACATATACATACAGTACATATATACATATATATATACACATATATATATACATATACATATATATATACATATACATATACATATA
>NW_022286665.1:0-1458 GCF_004355925.1 Anarrhichthys ocellatus | reverse complement strand
ATATATATATACACATATATATATAAATAAATCTTTCTAATAAATGCAGAAAGTTGTTTGTGGTCCTTTTGTTGTTCAGTCTACAATGAACATTTATTTAAACCAGACGTTGAATCAGAAAACGAATCAAATATAAAGCTTGAGTTTAATCTGTGATCCGTCTTCACTGTTTACATGTTGAACAAAATCTCATCAATCCGATCGGCTGCAGCGTCCAATCACATGACTGATGAACAATGAGGGGGCGTGTCGGCCGTTAAAACACTTCCTGGAAGTCTGTTCTCGTGGGTCCGAGGAGCAAGTGTAACAGAGTTAAAAATGTACTTTATTATTCTGTTGAGTATGTGTGAATTATATCTTTATGAGCTATTTTTATTTAGCATTTTATTTTGTCAATGTTTCCTGCGGAAGCGGCGTCTCGCCTCTTTTGTACCTCCAAAGCTCCCGTAGTCCCGACTTGCCCTCACAGTGGTGTTTCATACTGTTGAGGGTAAGTTGTGTGGAATAATGCTGTTGCACTGTTCTGTTGTTTTCTTCGGGAGTGTAACTGTTTATGCTATGTACTTTAGTAACTGCTAAGTCGATGACCTTATCAAGCTGTTACGTACCGTTTTGACTGTGAAAAATACAAGTTTAGTGGCTGTTTCAGTTAGCCTTTTTGGCGCCATTTACTTTTACGTCAGGCTGCCCTGTCATATAAGGTAACGACGCAGATACTTTAGCATTCCTTTGTGTGAATTCTGTTGTCTTGCATGTTTAGGAGCGGATGCATAAAGAGAGTGAGACCAGGAAGAAACTGTGATTCATGTTGTCTTCTGCAGGTATGTATTTTCCTTTGTTTAATGTTATAATTTTCGCGGGTTCTGTTAGTCATTCCACCTCATGTAGTTGTTTGTTTTGTCCATTTGATGTCGCTGTTAGTCCCGACTTGCCCCGACAGTGGTGTTTCGTACTGTTGAGGGAGCGGATGCATAAAGAGGGTGAGACCAGGAAAAAACTGTGATTTATGTTGTCTTCTGCAGCGAATAAATGCTGGAAAGCTACCCTCTGAGTTGTCTCCTTCAATGCCATTCCAAGTCTGTTACACAAGGAAATGACAATTAAGAGACTTGGAATATACCCCCTCTGATCTGGAGGGACGATCATTTGAAGGGCTGGATTGGCTACACAGTATGATGTCATCACACTGTGTAGCCAATCAGAGAGACAGGATGAGAAGTGACGTGCTGTGATCAAGGTTGGTTGAAGGCGCTTCTTGTAACAACGTTGTGACAGCAGTAACTGATTATAACTATGAAACGATCAATATAATTATTGATCAGTAATAACGGCACAGTACCGACCTGCTAGCTCTTTATAAACACAGCTGGTTGTTACCCCCTTTAGCAGGAGCTAGCTGTTAGCTTTTTACAAACACAGCTGGGTTAATGTTGGACCATTACCTCCTTTAGCAGGAGC
>NW_022286664.1:0-2747 GCF_004355925.1 Anarrhichthys ocellatus | reverse complement strand
TGTATATATATGTGTATATATATATATATGTGTATATATATGTGTATGTGTATATATATACAGTTGTGTGAAAAAGTGTTTGCCCCCTTCCTGATTTCTTATTTTTTTGCATGTTTGTCACACTTAAATGTTTCAGATCATCAAACAAATTTAAAATATTAGACAAAGATAACACAAGTAAACACAAAATGCAGTTTTTAAATGAAGGTTTTTATTATTAAGGGGAAAAAAAAATCCAAACCTACATGGCCCTGTGTGAAAAAGTGATTGCCCCCTAAACCTAATAACTGGTTGGGCCACCCTTAGCAGCAACAACTGCAATCAAGCGTTTGCGATAACTGGCAATGAGTCTTTTACAGCGCTGTAGAGGAATTTTGGCCCACTCATCTTTGCAGAATTGTTGTAATTCAGCCACATTGGAGGGTTTTCGAGCATGAACTGCCTTTTTAAGGTCATGCCACAGCATCTCAATCGGATTCAGGTCGGGACTTTGACTAGGCCACTCCAAAGTCTTCGTTTTGTTTTTCTTAAGCCATTCAGAGGTGGACTTGCTGGTGTGTTTTGGATCATTGTCCTGCTGCAGAACCCAAGTGCGCTTCAGCTTGAGGTCACGAACAGATGGCCGGACATTGTCCTTCAGGATTTTATGGTAGACAGCAGAATTCATGGTTCCATTTACCACAACAAGTCTTCCAGGTCCTGAAGCAGCAAAACAGCCCCAGACCATCACATTACCACCACCATAGTTTACTGTTGGTATGATGTTCCTTTTCTGAAATGCCGTGTTACTTTTATGCCAGATGTAATGGGACATACACCTTCCAAAAAGTTCAACTTTTGTCTCGTCAGTCCAGAGTATTTTCCCAAAAGTCTTGGGGATCATCAAGATGTTTTCTGGCAAAACTGAGACGAGCCTTTATGTTCTTTTTGCTCAGCAGTGGTTTTCGTCTTGGAACTCTGCCATGCAGGCCATTTTTGCCCAGTCTCTTTCTTATGGTGGAGTCATGAACACTGACCTTAATTGAGGCAAGTGAGGCCTGCAGTTCTTTGGATGTTGTTCTGGGGTCTTTTGTGACCTCTTGGATGAGTCGTCGCTGCTCTCTTGGGGTAATTTTGGTCGGCCGGCCACTCCTGGGAAGGTTCACCACTGTTCCATGTTTTCGCCATTTGTGGATAATGGCTCTCACTGTGGTTTGCTGGAGTCCCAAAGCTTTAGAAATGGCTTTGTAACCTTTTCCAGACTGATAGATCTCAATTACTTTGTTTCTCATTTGTTCCTGAATTTCTTTGGATCGCAGCATGATGTCTAGCTTTTGAGGATCTTTTGGTCTACCTCACTTTGTCAGGCAGGTCCTATTTAAGTGATTTCTTGATTGAGAACAGGTGTGGCAGTAATCAGGCCTGGGTGTGGCTAGAGAAATTGAACTCAGCTTTCCAAAGATGTGATAAACCACAGTTAATTTATGTTTTAACAGGGGGGGCAATCACTTTTTCACACAGGGCCATGTAGGTTTGGATTTTTTTTCCCCCTTAATAATAAAAACCTTCATTTAAAAACTGCATTTTGTGTTTACTTGTGTTATCTTTGTCTAATATTTTAAATTTGTTTGATGATCTGAAACATTTAAGTGTGACAAACATGCAAAAAAATAAGAAATCAGGAAGGGGGCAAACACTTTTTCACACAACTGTATGTGTGTATATATATGTGTGTGTGTATATGTGTGTATATGTGTGTACATGTGTGTATATGTGTGTACATGTATATATGTGTGTACATGTATATATGTGTGTATGTATATGTGTGTATGTGTATGTGTATATATATGTGTATGTGTATATATATATATATATATATATACACACATTGTAAAAACGATGATTCATAGACGATCACATTTTTGCTGAATCATCTCGATCGATCTGTGAAGGTCAGTAAATCAAACTAATGAATCTGCTGAAGAAACTTACTAAGTTAAGTTCAATCATTTATTTTAGGTAAAACCAAGTTAACATTAATGAGTCAGTTTAATGTATAATATTGATTATTACTTAGAAATACTTAAAAAATGTCTGTTTATGATTGAAGACTTTACATTTATATGATTTACTGCGACTGAATAATGTTTTAAATATGGAGAGAAGTGACGCTGCAGTATTTTATAATAAATAAACCTGTTATTGTTTTTCCTCTGAATAGTTTCATTGTATTATTAAAAGAGAGAAGAGTTCTTCACATTTCTGTTCTGAAAAAGAAGAAGTTTGAATCACAGAATATTAAAAAACGTTTAAAGACTTTAATTGTTTGAGCAGCAGAAACATCGTCGGGCTGTTTTGATTGAACAGAAATCATAAATAATAAAGTAATTCATTCTGACTATTGATCTCATCACACGAATCTTTACGGTTATTTATTTCTCCTTTTAAAGAACGGAAACTTTCTGATTCTTCATCATCGTCACAGAATCAATCAATAATTCTATTAACAGTTAATTTCACGATGAACAGATAAATGACGTTTGTGTCTTTAATGAAACATACTGATAATGAAATAAAGACTGTGATCCGTCACCAGTCCAGCAGACACTCTTAAATGTTTAATGTTGGTCCAGCGCTCCGCTTTTAATTTCTCTCCAACACTTTTATTTGTTTGTTCTCAAATAACAACAAAGACTTTAGTTTATAGAAAACCAGAATCAAACTTTATCTTTATAGACAATATTTAAAAACAACTGAACTTGTCCAGC
>NW_022286663.1:0-2747 GCF_004355925.1 Anarrhichthys ocellatus | reverse complement strand
GACGGGACGTAAGAGGAGACGACGACGGGACGTAAGAGGAGACGACGACGACGTAAGAGGAGACACGTTAGCCGTTAGCTCCGTGCTGTCCATAGACGTCACTGTGATTACTCTGAGCATCATGATGGGAATGAATCACAACATCATTGTGTGGGAGTAAGTTGTTCCAGATGTTTTAAGATTGTTCTTTCTCGGCTTATTTTTGATTTGCAGTGGTGACGACTTGTGAACTTGTCTTTACTTCTCCACTCACCGACACGTTGTGTCTGCGCCGCTGTTTGTTTGTACCGATCTGCGTTCTGTACCCCTTTATACTTAAACCGCCAATCCAGACCTTCAGCTGTGAAGAGGCCATAAGCAAAAAGCAGTCAACTAGGAATCTGGATTCACAAAACTGAAAGTCAAATTGTGTTTAACGGTCTTTATCTTCACAGCCACTGTTTTCTACTGTAACTCCACCCGTGTGGCACTGAACCAGGCTCAAAACAAACACACCCACTGTGTGCACATCCAGTGTGTTTGCATTGAACTTCTCTCTCTCCTTCCTCTCTCTCCGATTTGTAAAACAAACCTGGTCCCTCGTAGGACTCCCCCCTCCTAAATGAAATCCTGCACACGTTGGCGCAGGCCAAATGCCCCCCCGGCCCTGACGGACAAGTAAGTACCGGACGCCTGCTGTTGGTGTGGGGGGGGTGTGTGTCGGTGTCGTCCACCCTCGCTGCATGTCCCATCCAGTCCTCATGTCCCATCCAGTCCTCATGTGCTTTGGATCATCGGAGGGGCCAGAGTGTGGGGGGGTTCAGGCTCAGGCTCATGTTGGGCCTGCGATGGCCTCAAGGTGTCGCTTTAGTTCATTCACATCGACACCAAGATGGAAAACATGAAACCAGACGAGGAACGATGAAGAAGCAGCCGGTAAACGGGAGAAACGTGTCGCTGTGAAACATCCACAACGCTGATATTAAACATGTTTACATTCATACATCGAGATGAATTTAAAGTCTTTGGAGAAACGTTCACAGGGAATCAAATTTAGATTATTTAAAATGAAAGCTGCTGTTTTAGACTCGGCTTTCTGTAGAAACTGAACATCAGACTAATTCACAGAAGATCTGCAGCATCAAATATTTGAAAGAGACCAAACATGTTTGAATACAATGACTTCTTACAGTTAATAACTTTATTTATTTACGTATCGCCTTTAAAAACAGAGTTTACAGAGTGCTTTGACAGACAAAGCAGCAAAAACTAATAATGACAATAACAGAAAGCTCAGTGAGCCCACCGATGAGATTAAAATACACTATTTATTTGTAAAATCATCACATATAAGCCAGTCTGTAACGACGTGTTTTAATGAGTTAATTTAAGAGATCAATTAAACCTGTAAAGAATACAACTGAAGTAACGTGAGGCCGGAACGTAGAACTCTGAGTCCACGACGCTCAGACGCTGCTCTGCAGAAGAAGAGTATTTATTAAGATCGTAAGTAGTCGTGCAGACAGGTGTGCCCTGTTGATCCAGGTGTGCATCACGTGATCCAGGTGTGCATCACGTGATCCAGGTGTGCATCAGGTGATCCAGGTGTGCATCAGGTGATCCGACTCATTGGATGTCTGATCGTCTCTCTCTGTTCCAGCTGCTTCTCTCCTCTCTGGTTTCATATGAATGGATTAATAAAAGACTTTTATATATTGAGAAGAATCACAGCGACATGTTGAGGTAGTCTGTGCTGCGTTCAGGGGTCCTGGGTTCATTGTGCTTCATTCATTTTTGGTTGATGTGGTCGGGTCTGAACAGTACACCTCCTGTCCTTTAAACACACGCTCAGCTGTGGAACAACTTCTACACTGTGGTGCTTTGGTCCCATCCACAGATTGAACATGAAGTGTATGAGTAGAACATGACTTCACACAGGTAGAGAGGTTCATCTGTTAGAGCAGCAGCTGATCACCTGTCTCCTCTAGTTTATGTGACATCAGCTCTGTAACCGTCACACTCAATCTCTCTGCTTTCTGTTCAGACTTCTGTCACTCTCGTCCTAAAAAACGTGAATTTATAAGAGCGATGAAACATATTAAATATCTCCATAGTGACACTGAAGCACCTGGGAAAAATAATGGAATAATAATAAATTATAAATAATGACTGAACATGGAATCAAAAAATATTTTGTTATGTTAGAATGTAAAAATGTATTAATTATAAGATGTACATGATACTTTGACGGTTCATGTGTTAGTTCACTTTATATTTGCAAGAGATCACTTTATTTCTTTGTAAAACAGCGCCCCTGTCTGCTCATCAGTATGAGTGCAGGCGGAGAGCGGTACTGCAGCACGGGAGACAGTACACAAACTGACACTAAACAGAATGGCACAAACTGAGACTTGTTGCCTCTAGAGGAGCTGTACTGATGTTCAGGACCTTCATGGTGGCGGTTCATGTGGACTCACTTCTGCTTTTTAATGGTTTTGACTCTGTTGAGGTTTGTGTTTCATGTGTTCATCATGTGTTAATAAGTGAATGTGTGGTAGAGGAGTACTGAGGAGGAGGTCTAATGTATTTGTACCTCTACAGGTTGTTCAGGAGTATTTATTCATCATGGCTGAAGTTCATGTTAAAGTCTCAGATATCCGTCTCAGGATCTTCTGTCGCAAGTATTTTAACTTGATTGCTCTGTACGTTTGGTTACGTTGTAGACCAAAGATTTAATTGATTTATTGAGAAGATTCAATGAGTTTTTT
>NW_022286662.1:0-2748 GCF_004355925.1 Anarrhichthys ocellatus | reverse complement strand
AGGAGGGAACTGAGAAAAGGTACGTCCATGTGAGCCCAGGATGAGTTCGCTTTCTTGATGGGTATTTGGGCTGATTTTGTTACCAATGTTATCTGTTCAACTGACTTTGCAAGTGATGAAGGACCATCATGTGATGGAGAGATCTCAGTTAAGCCTTAATACCCAGATGGGATGAACAGGAATAAGTAAGTAAATAAGTGGTTAACATGATTTGAACTGTTGCAGAGTTTTAGATTTTTCATAGTTAGCATAACGTCATCGTCAGCTTGCTCACTGTAAATGCAAATGTCGGCTGCAGACTGGTTAGCTAGCGTTAACTGTAAGTTAACCATTGCGTTATCATCAAACATTTTAACGTTAGCTAACTGGTAACGTTTACATAAATACGTGTAATTTTTTATATAAGTAAACGTGACTTGGAAGGTACTATATAAATAAAGTTCTTATTATAATTTCTCTGTCCCGAAGAATGAACACTTGAAATGTAAAGTATTGCAATTTCACTTTGAATTTTTGAATTTCCACCAGCGGAGGAGGGAACAGGTAAGTCCATGTAAGCCCAGAATTTTGCACTAGCTATCTTAGCAAGCTAGCTATCTCCCTATATATATATATATATATATATATATATATATATATATATATACATATAGGTTGATTAATTTAAAGTACATTTTCTGCAGCATCAGTCTAATGTTCTTCTCCGTGTTGATCAGACCTGCAGATGGAAAAGTGATGAAGGATGCCGACAACCAACGTAGGAACGCGGGTTCAACCCCTGCCACAGATAAGTGACACAGGAGTTATTGGGATGAGTGAATGAGTGGGTTAATTTCTCGCTTGCGCAAACGCCGTTCGTCGCAATTTCTTGTCAATTTCAACTTGCGAATTTCTAAATTTCCAACATTGACCAGCATGGAGGGATCAGAGAACGGGTAAGTTCATGTGTACCCAGCAGGTGGAGCTAGCTAGCTTCATGGAGAAATGCTTTTATTTTAAATGAAGGTTAAAACTTACAAAAGGGCATTGCAGCTTGCTCTACTTTAATTTGTATCCTACAGGAGCGGAAGTTTTGAATTAAGATGCAAATTTGACGTTAAATACAGCAGCAAGTGGCAATGATCTGGGTCCAAGCAGATTGACAATGAGCACTTGTAAACATACCACATGAAGTGCATGTTCTAGAGGAGGTGACTTATTGACTGCACCAACTGTCAAACATAGCTTTACATACACCATCTTACAACTTGAGGCAATGGCATCACATGCTCAGAACTGGGATATTTTCGTCTCTTTAGAGTTAAACGCCACAACAATAATAAAATTTAGTTTGTAATTGGTAAAGTAGAAACGCATATGGCATGTCATCTTTTAGACCACAAGAGTTAAAAACAGATTGGCAGAAAAATGATCTCCCCATGTGCAGGTAGTTTCCTCATGACCTCTTCAACCCAGCCCACCAGTCCCTTTGCCAGGAAGCCAAAGCAACCTCACAAGCAGAAGGCAGAGAGGATTCATTTAGCACAGCTCTGTGGCTGTTTATTGTGTTTCTCAAAATGGACTGATGTGGTTCTAAGCTGTCTCGCAGCATCAGTCTATTTTTAAGAGTGAGCGGTTTATTAAAGCGGGGCAGTTAAACCACATTGTTCTATCTGCTCACGTCTGAAGACACTGTTTATACGAACAGAGCAGCTGCAGCTTTTAAATACGCTCAACTGTGGTCAACTACTGACATCTGAAGCAGCTTGAGTTAACGTCTCGTAACGTATTGAACCATTACTATAATGAGATTAAACAAGCTGTACTACAATGACTCTTGATCGGGCTGGCTCAGGCTTGCCTTGGATGATAAAATAAGTTAAGATAATTCTTTATTAGTCCCACAGTGTGGAAATTTGCAGGATTACAGCAGCAGAGTGGATAGTGCAAACAAACAAACAAAAGACAAGTAGAAAAACAAGATCGAAAGAAGTATAATAAATACATAGTCACACAGCAAAGGTGTAATAAATAAGTACAAATTGTAAACAAAAAAACAACAAACTAACATGATGTAGTCGGACTGAATGGTTGTTAATATTGCACTGTGGATTGAACAAATTATTAATATCAGTGGAAACATTGGATTTATATTGCACATTAATGAATGAGGAATAGTCAGGTTTTGGTATGTGTGGTCTACTGGGAGCTGTGTTGGTTGTGCAGTCTGACATCGGCAGGAAGGAATGACCTGTGGTATCTGTCCTTCACACACCGCGGGTGAAGCAGCCGGTCACCGAAGGAGCTGCACAGTGCTGATACAGTGTCCTGTATGGGACACCTGCATGTCCATCAGGGATGATAGCGTAACCATCATTTCCATCTCATGGATTGACTAATTTTTTTATGTTCTGTACACATGACATCTATTGTACTCATGTCCATCCTGGGGGAGGGATCCCTCCTCTGTTTCTCTCCTTTAGATTTAGTGTTTTTTGGGAGAGTTTTTCCTGTTCCGAAATGCTGGATTCATATATCAGGGATTTAAGAGCAGATATTAACTCAAGACCCCTCTACGCTTCGGCAGAAGCTCACATTTGCGTTGATGTCATACATTAGCCACAGAAAGGGGAGGTTCCTGCCTTCATTACACCTAACTGTACTTCTGACTAATACTCAGACAGTCGGTAGCAAGACATCATGGAGGTCACAGCTCTCTGCGTCACACTGAGTGAGTAAATGTCTAATGTTCACGGAAATCTATTGATA
>NW_022286661.1:0-2748 GCF_004355925.1 Anarrhichthys ocellatus | reverse complement strand
ACACACACACACACACACACACACACACACACACACACACACACACAGACAGACTAATCAAGGACATCAGGCAAAGTGAAACTTGATCGGTGTAAACAACCTAATCAGATTTGCTTCAATTTGATGTGAGAGTGTAAGTGTGTGTGTGTGTACCTAATCCAGGTCATGAGCTCCACAGTGTCTGGATCAAAAAACTCCCTCAGTTCTGATAGCTCCTCCATCAGCTTAGGCCAGAACTAGAAGGAAACAGACAGGTGACGGAGATTCATAAAGGCCGTGAAGCAGAGCGTCAAAGCCAGCGACATATCTTAAATAGCATCTCCTCACTGCACTGAATACAGCAGGGTGTGTGACATCCATTTAGACTCTTCGGACTGAGAGAAATAAATAAACAGGGATGCATTCATTCCGGGTGTCCTGATTACGATCCAATTGCTCGTTCTCATTTTCTCCTGCAACTTCCATTTCAGGTTGCTTTTTTTCACTTTTCTCATGTCGTTGCGCACAGCTTCTCACAAACGGCTCCGGAATGAGACCAACTATACAGACGGTGAACACAAGACAGGCAGAGGAAACGGCATACCTTGTAATACAGGCAACCGATCACCAACAGTGGGACGGCGTGTCTGACGAGCCTCAACTGCGAAACGAGGGAAAGAAAAACAGCAGTGACCAAATGAGAGCACACAATCGGGAAAGGTGAGAGTCAAACTGAGATATACCTCAAAATGAAGACGAGCACAGAATGAGATAACGGGGGGTTAACAGACGGACAGGGCAGCATTGCGCACAAGTATCACATCACAAGTATCACATCTTATCTCAGCCAAATGCTGTTGCTGTCATGTTATGTTATGACCACACTGACACCTAGTGGCCTCACTGGCGACATCATCACCAGTCCAGAGCAGAGGCTGTGGAGTCGAATGCAACTCACAGGGCACCTCAAGTCATAGAAAGGGGAGATATCATGTCTCATTGCGGTGCTGTTAGAGGCCAGCGGCATGCTCATCGAACACAAAGTTCACTGGAACTTTGTGTCAAACCTCAATGCTTCCTGAGCACCGAAAATGTAATGCAACGTCAATTTAACGTCTGTTTGCTCAGATAAATAATAACTTATTTGAAACTGAATTTGGTTTGGGCAAAGCTCTTGTCGTGCTGCTCTTGTTACCACACCAAATGCTCTCGGGTGTTTGGTGTATTCCGTCACATAAGAGCACTGTTATATGTTTTATATACTGTATATATTATGAAACTAAGATAAAAGGTATTGATAGTGAAACACAGACCTTGTGTTTGTATAGAAACAAATGACCTGGGCATTTCAAAGTGGACAAGAGTAACACTGTGGACCTGCCCATGTATATACTATATATTCATTTTTACATGTAATAGGGTAAACATGATGAAATTGTGCGTAACACTTTAAAGCTGTATCAACCTTTTTTTTTGGAATAACATTAGCATTAATTAGGAGTCATGTTGGAGCTCAAAAGGGGCTGAAGGTAGAGCACATGGGGACTTGATGCAGGTGATGTTCTTCACTACCAGCTACATCTTCACATTACACACAACAATCTGATCTGTGACAAGCGCAGCTTTAAAAGCTGAATGTGTGTAACAGGGGTGTAATAGCTGCGATTCAGAAATGAAAAAAGCTCAAAATTACAACAATTACGACACAATTACCCGCTCCACCTGTTCCAACTTACACGCGCCCAAAGAAAAAAACAACAAAAACACTTAAAAAAACGACACGCACAAAAAAGTTTCAAATGTAAAATCAAACTGAATTGTGTTTCAGGAGAATGCATGACACCCTGAGTGTAAATCATACCTGCAAACTCATAAGAGGTGACAAGCACGCGAACCCGAAACCCTGTCGGGGGGTGCAGGGGAATGCTTCCCCGGGAGAATATTTATATAACATTTATATTCTACGGATCTACACGATTCACGTGGATGATATATTTCGATTCAAAACGGCGAATTTCGCCGAAAAGCAACAAGTTTGCAGGTAAATATAGCTTTCAAAGACATCAAAGGAAAAGAAAAGCAGTGCTGCAGATGTTTCGAAGCAGGAAGTGCAGCCGCTGTGAGCTCTCACCAGAACTTTGCTGTTGCAGCTGAGCGCGTTGAGAAGCAGAGTCCACAGCTCCTTCCCACACACACCGTAGGCCGCGACTGCACACATGTGGCCGGTCCATATATACTTCATCCTGGGTGGGAGACAGAGGCAATAACATCAAGCAGACTGTTAAATAGTTGTTGCTTTTGAAACGTCTCACCTGGTTAAATTTCCACTTGCTATTTATGTGTTTCGTATCATTCTCCGTGATACAAGAACAGAAAGATTTCTATTTAAATGTGATGCTTGGACTTTAGGATGTTCTCTTGAGCCACCAGTAGGGAACATTACATTCAAACAAGACAACCAGACTGTCGTTAGTGTAGCGGACAACTTAGCGGAACGGTTCCAGGGCTGGTTAGACTTCATTTAGAGACTTTTTTAGATCTATGTTCTGATTCAAGGCACATGAATTACAGTTCTCAAACAAATGAGGGAACGATTGAGTGAGCAGCGGGGAGAAGACAATAGGATGAAATGAGCTGAAACCTTGTTGACAGGAGCAGCGAGAGAGAGAGAGAGAGACAGCGAGAGACAGAGAGAGAGACGGAGACAGACAGACAGACAGACACAGACAGAGAGAGAGAGACGGAGACAGACAGAGAGAGACAGACAGA
>NW_022286660.1:0-2748 GCF_004355925.1 Anarrhichthys ocellatus | reverse complement strand
TGGTTGGTTGGATGGTTGGTTTGGTTGGTTGGGTGGTTGATTGGTTGGTTGGTTGGATGGTTGGATGGTTGGTTGGATGGTTGGTTGGTTGGGTGGTTGGATGGTCGGTTGGTTGGATGGATGGTTGGATGGTTGGTTGGTTGGTTGGTTGGATGGTTGGTTGGTTGGTTGGATGGTTGGTTGGTTGGATGGTTGGTTTGGTTGGTTGGGTGGTTGATTGGTTGGTTGGTTGGATGGTTGGATGGTTGGTTGGTTGTTTGGATGGTTGTTTGGATGGTTGGATGGTTGGTTGGTTGTTTGGATGGTTGGATGGCTGGTTGGATGGTTGGTTGGTTGGTTGGGTGGTTGGATGGTCGGTTGGATGGATGGTTGGATGGTTGGATGGTTGGTTGGTTGGTTGGTTGTTTGGATGGTTGGAACACCACTTTCATGATTTCTTTAAGCGTGAATACAATCAGCAGAATTAAAAAGCTAACATTAGGCTATAAAGGAACTCCACCACATCTCCACCACTAAGCTGAAGGACGAGTGTTCTAGTGAGGACATTTAGTCGTCTCATTTAGACTCTGGTGGACTAAATTCACTAGAGGGGTTTTGCTTACCTATTTTATCGTAGAACAAAATGTTCAAATCTCTTAAACTTGTGTTAACCACTGAGATTATTTCAGACACCTGACCAGAAACACATTCAATAAACACATTGAATTTGAGAGAAGGGAACAGGAAGTGTAAAAATGCTGACTCATTTACAGTTTTTAGGACTCATTCCAGCATCACTCTATAGAGTTCACATGTTTTCGGTCATATTTTTCTCTGCATTGGCTTCCCTGTTTTTCTCACAGCCTATAGTAAAACCTATAAATGCATACTTTAATTCCATGTATGAGGTATATAATACACTTTTTTCTTTGTAATCTCATTTGTTTCACATGTCGTGTTATTATCCGGGTCATTTGATTGCCTCCCATTGGTTGCTGCCACTATATAGGCCACACTTATTCACTCCTCTTTTAGGTCTTCTTTGGACTCCTCACCGATAGACTGTTTCTCTCTCACTTACACAACCTGATAAATGTGCAGTGAAATGTGCCTTTAATGACGCTGATTGATCGGACCGGATATACTCCTGCAGAGAGTTTGAAGTTCAGAGCAGGATTGCACTGAAATACATTAACTCTGCTGGCATTTGTGCATCGTAATTCAGGAACAGTAATGTACTTTGGACAAAGTTAATATTTGCTTCACTATGCTCAAACACACACCCACACACAAACAGCCTGTTCCAATGTTCACATGTCCCAATTAACATAAAGGTCCTACGTATATCACCCACACATTTCTACAAGGTCCGAGGTTTTTTGATTAATGAAAGCTTGGACATTTTGGTGATTTAAAAATAATAAGTGTGTCTAAAGTCAAGGTATTTTTTGGCACATTTAGACACTGTTGGATGACAGACAAACTTTAGATCCCTGAATTGGAAATGTTTAATCACAGGATCCCTCTGATGAAGAGACAATGGTTGTAAAACCTGAACAGTGAAGGGTCATTACACAACTCATCCTTAATTATTTGTTGCGTATTTGCACTCAAGTGTGTTCAAAACTTTATTGTATAGTTTGTATTACAACTGTGACAAATAAACATATGTATTAAAAGGCCACCTAAACACCACGCTTTGACACATTAAAAAAATTATTCTGATTGATCTATAAGATTTATTTATAATCTGTTATCTTTGCTTTGCATCGTCTACATTTCTTTTTCAAATGCTTGTGTTAAATCTTAGTATTATTCTTTATTGCAGAGTAACCTTTTAGCACATCCTTAAGAGTATGCCACCCTGCAAATGAGCATACGTCTAATAAAACCACGGAATGTTGAATCTCTCAGTCATTGACAACATCTGCATAAAGTACATCTTTTCCAAGTGCAGATGTTCAACCTTATTTTGGAGAATCCAGACAGAAGGGAAGTGAATTAGGGGTTACAAAAGAAACTGCCTAAACACTGGCGCTCTCTGTTGGTAACCGCGGGTACTAAAGCTTTACAAAGGGCACAAATACAGAACAATCATGTGAAATATACTGACTAGTTGATAACATATGACCTGAGATGTTATCATTTATCATGTGACTTTTATAAAGCATTCTCATTTCCTTATATCCAAATTTCTATTTTCATAAATTAGATAATACATTTTTTATAGTTCTTCAAATATAAAAAGTATATTTGTTAGCAGATATACAGAGGATAGTGAAGGCAATGAAGAAGATGGTAACAAGCTGTGAGAAACACGGAAGAGGAATGAAAGAAAACAAGGTGAGTTAATAAAACATAACTTGAACGTGTCCGAAGCTTTTCTCTAACAGAGGGCAGCATTATCTCTGTTACAGTCAACAAGAGGTGAGAGATGGGAATAAAAGACAGAGAAACAAAATACAAACGTTTACGTCAAAGACTTAAAAGCAGTACTGGAAAGCTGCTATATCTCCTCTTAATACTACAATAAGATGATGTTATTTTTGTGCACACAGTAATGTAATTTGAATGTGTTACATGTGAGAAATGTAACATTCAGGTATAATATAGTCCTACTCAAATCCATATGAACACTGAATCAATGATGAAAAACATAATTCTATATTTAACACTGTTTATTGATGACAGTGGTGTTCTCCTTCCAGCCTGTACACTTATTGATCCATGAGATCAATGAGACACACAATAGCTTATGAGGAGAGGACT
>NW_022286659.1:0-2748 GCF_004355925.1 Anarrhichthys ocellatus | reverse complement strand
GGTCGTCTCAAACACAATAAAACCCTCACAAGTAAGTTCATCACAACATGTGACCAACAAGCAGAACATGTGCAGCCGTCAGGTAATGGTAGTGACCTCATACGGTAGTGACGTCATACGGTAGTGACGTCATACGGTAGTGACGTCATACAGAGTTTGATCACAAGAACAGGATCATCAATGAGAGATAATCACTGAGATCATTGATTAGATGAGAATGTGTTTTAAAGATTTCTGAACTTCGTGTGTTGCTGCTCAATAAAGACTTTTTGTTTACACACAAGAACAATGAAGAAATGTGGATTCTTTTCTTCATTAAATGTCTTTTTTTCTCACAAAACAATCCAAAAGAACCGATAACAGTATCACTAAACTCCAAACGATACCGTCCCTACCTGAGAGAACATCGGTGCTGAAACGTACCCCAACATGAACTCCAGTAATTAGTTGAAGGTTAAACAAACAGCACAGTGAAGCAGACATACTGTCGGAGTTACGTGTTTCTTAAGAAGCCACAACCACAGAACCCTTCACAGAACAACTGGCAGCTCCGCTCCACCGCTCACCATCCAGACTCTCACAGGATCCTCTGCTGAAGGGGGACGGACGTGAGAAAAGCGTCTCCGCGTCCACAGAGAGAAACCATCAGAGAGTGTGGCTTTACAGATCAGCCGAGTGGTGACTGTGGCCTCAGTGGAAGCTTTAATTAGCCCGACCCAAGAATAGTGCTTAGATTACCCCCCCCTTACATCAACAGTTCACAAACACATAATTAGAACGGGCGGAGGAAGTGGATGTTTGGTAGGTGATGAGGTTTTATACATTTCAAAATGCAAAAGTGTGAAGTGACAATTCACAGTCTGCAGATGCTGAATAAACAGCTGGAAAAGGTACATTAGTCACAGTGGCAGTGAATGAAGGTGTGGACGTAAAACAGGACAGAATTCTACTCAAATACACGAGATGCTGTATTGAACAATGATCAACAAAGAACAACTTCAACACACACTGTAAGGCACAGCATCCAACCACATCGGAATCAACAAATACATCACAGAAGTCAACGAACAGTACTTTGGATTTTCATTGTGTCCCTAACACAACTTGGAACAACTCAGAAACAGTAACTTTAAGCACCAAAAGTCTGATGGAAAGGAAGGATGTCATTCATCTTCAATTAATAATGTAAAGATGTCTGCTATACTATTGCTAAAAACAGACGTCTAGTTTTACAGCCACTTCCAATCAGACGTCCCACAGCACGACTAAAGCCGTGCAACTTCTTCTCTGCACGTCTTCTTGGGGCCATACATAAACCTTTTTTTTTTTTAAAGTAGAGAAGAAAATGTTTCTGCAAACCACAGGAGACGTTGAATGTTGACGTTTCCAAACCAAAAATAAGTTTCATGAAAACCTTTGATATCAGTCTCGCATCACGCTTGCAGAAACGTACAAGGCCACGAGGTTAACTTTGTGAAACGATTGGTTGAGGTTAGAAAAGAGATCACGGTTTATGTTAAAATAACAACGTGACGCCACGACGTGGTTAGGATTACCGTTTTCTTACCGGCTCTCTGTCTCCTGCTCGACCATCCTGTTTTAATACTTTCATTTTGAAACGGAGCAGCATGGATTAGAAGTTTGCTCTTAGGGCTTAACAGAGTCTAAATATTAAACATGTTTGGGCACCAGGTAGGTAACACAGAAGAAGAGTGAGCTTTAAGGTCTTTGGTTAGTCGGTGTTCTTCGACACAGATGCACAGTACCGTGTTCAAGCAGTTGATGCTACAGTGGAGGTCAGGCTGTAACCGTATGAACAGTAACACTGGTTCTGAGCAGACAATAACAATATGACAAAAAGATTTACAAAAGTACAGCCTGTGTTTCTACTATTAAATACTCGCTCAAATGTTTCCCATATTCTACATGTGTGTATCTTTAATAACAACACTGCTGCTATCTATCCATCTGTGTATACAGTATGGACCACTCTGGCTGCAGGAGGCATGAGGCTGGACTTTATCTGAGGAATCAGATATCGTTCCCAGCCAGCGGTTCCATAATTGGCTGGAGCTACTCCGTCTCCCCGTGGACGTTCTCCATGTGTACTTTGAGGTAGTCGTTCCTGGTGAACTTCTTGTGGCACAGCTGGCACTCTGCCATGGGCCGGTTGGGGTTGTGTGTGAGCTTGTGCCTGCTGAGCATCTTCTTCAAGCTGAACGACAGGTCACACACCTGGAAACCACACAAACACACAGGACGTTAGAAGTAGCAATCAAGGAGAGAAACTCCAGGAAAAAACTTTGAGATTTTGGTCTATTTTTCCTCCATAACTCGTCTTCTGTCAGAATAGAGGAAATAAAACGTTTATTTTACTACTTTGTCTGTTTGTGTCTGTAGATTTCTCCTAAATCCACCAAAGGTTTCCATTCGATAATACAAATTTGCATATTTAAAAATAACATTTCATAAAACTTGTAATACAATAAATACTCGTCTTAATGTGAGTGATGAAGTGGTGAAGTTTCATGGTGATATCTGTGAGTTCATGTTGTGACTCTATTCACCTGTAGAGTCTTCTTAATGTGAGTGATGAAGTGGTGAAGTTTCATGGTGATATCTATGAGTTCATGTGTTCACCTGTAGAGTCTTCTTAATGTGAGTGATGAAGTGGTGAAGTCTCATGGTGATATCTATGAGTTCATGTTGTGACCCTATTCACCTGTAGTCTTCTTAATGTGAGTGATG
>NW_022286658.1:0-2749 GCF_004355925.1 Anarrhichthys ocellatus | reverse complement strand
TGTCAGTAGTAGTACTATCAGTACGAGTAGTAGTAGTACTATCAGTATGAGTAGTAGTGTCAGTAGTACTATCAGTACGAGTGGCAGTACTATCAGTATGAGTAGCAGTAGCAGTACTATCAGCATGAGTAGTAGTATCAGTAGTTGTACTATCAGTGTGAGTAGTAGTAGTATATGTGAATGTACTGTTTGTTGTGTACTGTAGGTAGTAGTATTAAAACCTCTTAAGCTCTAGCCCTATTTGTAGGCCTCGAAAATGGCATACCCATACTAAGGAGACCACAGTTCTGTAACTACAAGGTCTATTTTAATAATTTTTGATGCTATAATCAGATAACACTTTGAGATTGTTCAGATGGGTAAATATTGTGTATATGTTGCTGGTTAATATAGTACATGAAGATATTACACAGCTCAAATTGAAAATATGCAGGTTCGCCTGAAAAAAAAAAGCACTTTTATTGATAATATGTTTTTGAAATAATGCAGCTGAGAGCCTAAAGACTCTCCCAAATCATAGCACAACCTATGGATGTACGATCAGTAGTCATAGAATAACATTTGGCTGGGATAAAGTGAAGAATAAGAGGCTTTAGTACAGAGAGGTCACGCGAGGTCGTCATTCTGGAACCAGCTGTTGAAGCCGGTGAAGGGCAGTGCCATGGTACCGTTGTCCACTCACAGCTTTCTACTCGTTCCACGGAGAGAAAAACCGAAAGTATTTATGTGTTCTGTGTCGAATGCTAATGCTTCGCGATGTGCGGATTAGCCGCTAGCTTCGTGGTGCAATATTTATTTGCAGTACATATAACGGCGATTTTTGGCCAGAAATTCGTCCTTTTATGGCACATTTTCAAGATGCTTATACTAGTAGTCTATAGCTGTGTTTGGAGTGTGTAAAAAGTGACTTATATGATAGTGTTGCCCATACGTTGCTGTTTAATCCGGTAAATGAAATGTACAAATCCACAATATTGGCGAACAATAAGTCCATTTTGCGGACAACATTTTCAGTGGGGCTGAGCCCGAGAGCCCCCAAATTCGGGGGCGTCGTGCTTAAGAGGTTGTAATACTAGTATCAAACTGAAAGGTGGTATGTGAATGTACCGTTTGTGTACTGTAGGTATTAATCGTAGTATCAGTACCTGGCTCAGAGCCTCCAGGCCTCTCTGGGACTCTCTGCGTCGGACCTCCTCCCCCCCGCGGCTCCTGGTCGCCTCTCGCGCTCCTCGCCGAACTTTCCTCTCCTCGTAGTACTCGTGACGGTAGCTAGCGGCGGCGGCGGCGTGGCGAGCACGGGGGCTGGACGGCGCTTTCTTAGAGGAGGAGGAAGAGGAGGAGAGCGGTGGCCCCGGGGCTCTCTTATTGGTGGAAGAAGACCTTGAGGGGGTGTGGCCTGTAGAGGGGCGGAGCCTCTTTACATCCTGGCTACCTGAGCGCTCACTCTTCCTCTTTATTCCTGTCAGACAGAGCGGAGGGTTTAGATGAGGTAGACAGCTTCATTTATTATTATTTATTGTTGTCAGCTGATTCATGAAGTACTACCAGTAGTAGTATTATCAGCAGTATGAGTAGTACCACCAGTAGTAGTATTATCTGTAGTATGAGTAGTACCACCAGTAGTAGTATTATCAGCAGTATGAGTAGTACTATCAGTAGTAGTATTATCAGCAGTATGAGTAGTACTACCAGTAGTGGTATTATCAGCAGTATGAGTAGTACCACCAGTACCACCAGTAGTATTATCTGTAGTATCAGTACCTTTCTTGTCGCTGACAGCTCGTTCTGTCTCAGGGTTGTAGAGCTCGTCGTCTTGATCCGGAGCTTCAGTCAGAATATCTTCCAGAACGTTCAGTTCTCCGTCTAAAACAACAACAACAACAACAACAACGTTAGTTTCATCTCACTGACCAGATGATGGACTTATTAGATCACTTCCTTCATGTTACTTTAAACAGACGGCAGTAAAGAGTCAAACAGACAGAATGTTGCTGCTGTCTTTACTCTGTTTTAATGAAAACGTTTATGACATCTGACAACTCAAAATTTACTTTGTAGAAAATACACAAATACATATTTGTCATGTTTCGCTATTGAGACTAAAAAGACAGAGATGTGACTTCTAGTCACCAGGTCTAGTTTAGACTTTAAACTGTCAGAGAATCATATAAATAAAAACCAACAGAATGAGCGATACATTCTCAATCATTTATCTAAACCACCAAAGACACAGATTACAACTTTGTTCTATTTGAAAGTAAACTGAACACTAAATAATAAATCAGTTAAATAAAATAATTCAAAATCAAACAATAATAAAATACAGACTTTGATCATATTTAGACCACTGGAACATGTTGAGGCTCGTAGTTATCTATGAATCGATCCGTTACTTTTTGGGTTTAATCACATTATTGATTAGCCAATGAAATATAAAAACGTCATCATAGTTTATAACAAGACGACTTTAAATTTAATGAGAAATAAAAGAGAGAAAACTGAATGGAGGTTTTGAACTGATACTTTACTTTAAATTAAAAGTAATCTATTGATGGTCTCACGGTTTAAAATCCACATTCATAAACGGAAAGACAGCTGTGTGCCTCATCATAAGGATCCTAATATTATACATAATATACATTTATAATGAGAAATAAATCCAACACTGTGTGTTTATATGGGTTAGACACACAGGGAGCCAGAGAGAGAGAGAGAGAGAGAGAGAGAGAGAGAGAGAGAGAGAGAGAGA
>NW_022286657.1:0-2750 GCF_004355925.1 Anarrhichthys ocellatus | reverse complement strand
CACTTTTACCAGAACTCAGACTTTACCCAACAATGACAAGGTAAGAACTTTGGCATCAAGTATATCATTACTACCCTTCACTTCATTGAGTTGAATTAAAAGTCCATGAGGTTGTTGTCCTATGTTGATCTGGGCCTTTAGTTGCTCCAATCTCCCCTATTTTGGCTGCTCACCCAGCAAGTCAATCTGTATGTCACTGTCCGTGGTGCTGAACACAATTTCTGAATGTGTTTTTAGAATAGAGTGTGAAAAGAAAATGGTAGTACAGACATGAATATATCTCATTCTCTTACGTTCATCTCGATCTTTGCAATAACTCCTTTACCTGTTACAAAGTATAGTCTGTTGTTAAAAAACAATGTTAGTCTCTGATTATTTACTCAAAATGTGTCAAGTTTGTGTATGTTTGACATGTTTATTTCTGAGGTGTTACCGTTGGCAGATTTCTTCCTGTATCTCCTCTTTAAATATGTAATCTGTTCAAGAGTGAATTCCGCTATTCACTTTACGTAATAGGATCCCTTACTTCCGTTGATACTTCAGGGTTTCTACAGCACATTTGATTATATTGGCTAATATGATGCAAACTACAGTGAGAGGGAAAAGACAATCTTCAGTCATGTCCTATATCAAGTCCTCCAATTCAAGTGTAAATATACTGTGTTTCACTGTTGACGTTGAATATCCGTTTAAAGTAGGCTATTAATACTTTCCATAATTGAATACATTTTTTGTCACAGCAGATTCTTTTCCACAATGGCTTTGAATCCGCATTCCACGGTGCAGTAAACCGTGTGAGATTGCACAGAGATTTTTAAATACGTTGTGTTTTTTAATGTATTCATATTGCAATAATGTATAGTGCCGTTTGTAAAGCAAGTGCTCGTCGGTGTTTCTGAATGAGGAGGGGTATTTTACGGTTGTATTATAACGTGTGCAGTTCACGTAGGTTACCACAAAGGGACGCTAAAGACCGTAACACAGAAACGGGGAGGCTCCTCCCAGGGTAAAAACGCAAGGACTGTGGATTTTTAATCACAAAGAAACACGGGGAGAGAAGGGAGGACATAATGGAGTCGTCCTCTTTAAGCTGAAGAACATCGAAATAGTGTTGGACTAAATATTATCACATCTCATCAGTCCACGGAAGAAACCCTATTGTGGATATATGCTTTGTTCTTTTTCGGAGGAATTATGTCTTCACGAGGTAGCAGGAGGTTCATTGTTACATATCTGATGCTGGTGATGTTGGATTGTTTCTATGAAGCGGCGTCTGGGCAGCTCTCCTACTCTGTCTCAGAGGAGGTGAACCCGGGGACTAATGTCGGAAATATCGCCAAGGATCTAAACCTCAATGTGCAGGATTTGGAGTCCCGTTTGTTTCAGGTTGTTACAGGATCTAAGAAGAAATACTTCGAGGTAAACCTTAAAACCGGATTCCTCTATGTCAATGAGAGGATAGACCGAGAGGAGCTTTGTACAGACGAACCCAAATGCACTGTGAGTGTGGAGGCCGTTATAAACAGCCCACTAAAGCTTTACCGCGTAGAGATAGAAATTAGAGACGTGAATGACCACTTTCCGTCTTTTACCTCGAAATCACAAATACTGGACATCGCAGAGAACACCTTGCCTGGGTTTAGATTTGCGTTATCGGAGGCAAGCGATGCAGATGTGGGTAAAAATGGTGTTAGTGCGTATAAGCTCAGTCCAAACGAATACTTCAGTCTATCGACACACAAACGAGGGGAGAGTATATCTCCAGAGTTAGTGCTGCAGAAAGGCCTAGACCGTGAGAAAAAGCCACATATGCAGCTCATGTTAACTGCGGTAGACGGGGGAACTCCACCAAATTCAGGCACATCAGAAATTAAAATAAATGTACTAGACACTAATGATAACGCACCAATCTTCAGCAGCACTCTTTACAAAGTTAAAACGTTTGAAAATGTCCCGCTTGGTGCGGTGGTATTCACCTTAAATGCGACCGACGCAGATGAAGGCACAAACAGTGAAGTAGTGTATTCTCTTCGTAATCAGGATCAGGACCACATTCTGGATATTTTCAAAATTGACCCTGAAACGGGGATCATTTCAGTGAAAGGGAAAATCGACTACGAGGAAAGAAAAGCTTTTGAAATCCGAGCAGAGGCAAGGGACAAAGCCCAGCCTCCTCTGTCAGCTCATAGTAAAGTGCTGGTCGAAGTAATTGATGTAAACGACAACGCTCCTGAGATCACGGTGACGTCACTGCTGAATACAGTGAACGAGGACGCTGATGTAGGTACTGCCATTGCACTTGTTTCCGTTCTAGACAGAGACAGTGGTAAAAATGGGCAAGTGAAATGTGAGATCTTAGATACTGTTCCGTTCAAATTGGAGACAAATTACAAAAACTATTACTCTTTAGTGGTTGATGGACATTTAGACAGAGAGGTGACTCCTCAGTACAATGTAACTATTTCAGCAACCGATGAAGGGAGTCCTCCTCTTTCAAACATCAATGTTATTACCGTTTACGTTTCTGACGTTAATGACAATGCCCCAAGTTTCCCGGAACATTTGGTAAATATTTATGTGAAAGAAAACAGTAAAGTAGGAACAGTTGTTAAAACAGTAACTGCAACTGATGCTGACGTCAGCAACAACGGCCAGGTGAGCTACTCATTTTTAAACAGTAATAGTAAATCTCTGCCTCTCTCGACAATGGTGAACATCAACTCAGAGACTGGAGACATAGTCAGTCTGCA
>NW_022286656.1:0-2750 GCF_004355925.1 Anarrhichthys ocellatus | reverse complement strand
CCCCCCCCCCCCCCCCCCCAACAAAATATAAACTCTGAGGAAAACAGTGTTTTTCTGGGAAAAGCTGGTGACCTGTCGGGATCAAGTGTTAGCTAAGCCTGTCTGTGTGTCAGTGTGGACAACTGTTGAAGATCTGTTTTACAACTGACTCTAGGTCTGTGCAATAACTCCAAAATGGCCGCTCGTTGCCCTTTTAAGTGGGATCACATGATTCTGTCGTCATTCTTGCAAAATCATTTTGTCCGGATGAACGATCGCGAGCAAGTTGTTATCGAAAGGAAACAAAAATGTTTTAGTCCGAAGTAATTCACAAAAAGGACAAGCTGGATTTGATAAAATAACTCGACTTGATGATATTTCGCCGTGGGTAAAGTATTCTTATTTATATCATTGCATTGATTTTGAGTACACTGGTGAAAAACATGTGATGAAAATGTGACATATTCGTCAAACAGCGGTGAGTGTGTGTCGATGAGGGATGTCGGTCGCCACAGAGGATGTTGGCGGTGTATTATCGGTACGTTTGGGCCATTATTATTATTATTATGATATTGCCATGTTTACAGTGGTGTTATGTGTAACATGCCACAACTTGGCGCAGTAGCACGGAGGAAGTTGACGTGGTGTGTCCTGCATCTCATTTGTCTCCCCACGTGTTTTCAGAGCGGTCCCGCGCTTTCTCACCTTGTCCTCGTTAATTATCATGTTTGATTACCGATTATATTTTCAAAGGCAAGATGTGCGGCTGGTGCAGAGGAAAAAGAGGGAAAAAAAAAAAATCTTGTGTGTGAGCCCAAAATGCTCTGAGAGAGAGAGAGAGAGAGAGAGAGAGAGAGAGAGAGAGAGAGAGAGAATCAATACAAAGACAGTGGGGCTGGTTGATCTCTCTCTCGCTCGCCCTCTCTCCCCTTTTGCTCCCTTTCCCTATTTCTTCTGTCTGTTCTTTTTTCTTTCCTATCACGTTTGTCTTCCTCTGCTCTGTCTGTTTTTCTTTTTCTCTCTCTTCTCAGCATGCACACACACACAGTAACGAACACCTCAAAATCCAAAGCAGGATCTTCCTATGGCCTAGTTTTTAGGAGCCTCCAATGTCACGCGAGTAAAAAATAGACTGACGGAAAAACAATATAGAGGTCTGTTGGCAACAAAACAAGCCCAGAACCGGGCGGAGGCGGGATCAGTTTGGTTCCTCTGAGTTTTTGCCGTGGATCTGCAGTCCGTAGGAGATAATCTTGCCCGGGTGTTCTGGGCTCACACAGGTGGCTGCCGTTGGAGCTCTCTGGGGGTAACGGCACACTCCTTAGCGGTGACCCAGGGATCAGAGCACTCAGCTGGAGACACTAACCAGACTGCAGAATCTCTTTCTGGTCGGCGTGGTCTTTATTCATAAGTTTCTGTTCATGTAATCATCATATCAAGCTTCAGTGTATTGATTTGCCAAATGTTCATAAACCTTAACAGTGCAGTGAAACTTATAATTTGTGAAAAGGTGATGGGTTGTGGCTGGTTATTTTTAAGAACCTTTCTAAATGAAAGCAGTTCATGTTCTTAATCCTCAGTTGTTGAGATACATTCACTGAAAGCTGGTATCACTGTAAAAGTCTTGTGTGTTTTTCTCTCTTTATTTATTCTCAGCAGGTTTCTGATTTTAATCACAACTCCACCAATTTTAGACCGCAGTTCATTCGGGCAAAGTTCTTGAATGGCTGATAACGTTTTAACGTTTGAGAAATCTGTTCTGAAGAGTTTGTATTCCTCCAGGAAAGGGTTTGAACAAGAAGTAGTAGTGTTGTTGGTCTCTGTCATCCTGTCGGCACGAGTATCACTAATGGAAGTCATATCCAGCCCCATTTATGCCATTGACACGGCTGCTTCAACATTTAAAAAGCAGTTACAAATGCACTGGAAAGATTTGTCCTACGGTGGTCCACACGGGGCAGTATTCACAGATCAGTGAAATGAATGTGATTAGGCTGAAAAGCAACAGAGGTTGCTCCGTATTACTGGGAGGTGGGGGTGTTTTTAGCCTCTCAATGAAAAAATTCTCCATTTTAAAAACATTTAAATGTATTTTTTGCCCTTGGCCTCTTTTTACCTTCACATTAATCGTGTGTGTGGTGAGGAAAGATGGTAAAGTTTCAAAGTCCGTATGTTCAAGAATCCGGGCGGACTGAATTAATTTCCTGTCGTTCAATCAGCGCTGACCATCCGAATCTAAAACCAGTAACGAGCAGTCTGTGTCTCTTTTTCTTGGGCAGTATTGTTTGCTCCTACAGGAGGGAAACGCAGTCCGTACTGATCCATCGGGTGGCCATCGGCTTATCGATCACTCTCTGACCCTTATTGACGTTTGGCTAATGGGTCGATTGATGAAATGATAATCGTGTGTGTGTGTGTGTGTGTGTGTGCTCTCTGCAGGCGCGGCTGTGGAAGGAAAAGGAAAGGGACGCCCGTGAAAGTCTTTGTCACACACACTGAGGAAGAGAGCGTGCCTGAACACAGCTTCAGCCCAGGTGTGTGTTTGTGTGTGTTATATATCTGCATGCCATATTCTTACAGCCTGCGTGTGTGTGTGCGCGCACGCCCGCATCTGTCTGTGTGATTGGTATGGGGGTGGAGCATGTGCAAGTGAGTGTGACCTACTTTTGCGTGTGTGTGTGTGTGTGTGTGTGTGCGTGCTCCAGAAGATGAGGCGATGACCCTTGTGTGTGTGTGTGTGTGTGTGTGTGTGTGTGTGTGTGTGTGTGTGT
>NW_022286655.1:0-2750 GCF_004355925.1 Anarrhichthys ocellatus | reverse complement strand
GAAAATACTCAGAATCATAATATAATAATTCTGACTATCCACACAGATACAAGGACCTGGACCTGGACCTCAACCCTGTCCAACACCTCTAACACCCGTGCTGGACCTCACTGCTGCGTTTGTGTCTGATGAGAGTAAATCTTTGAGCTCCAATGTGCGTTGCATGGACACTCCTGTCCTAAATAAACACAGCTCTGTCTCTATAAGTCAGAAATGATGATTTCAACAAAAGTCTCCTCCAACGTGACAGATCCTGCAGAACTCAACACCGTAACCGTTACGAGCAACCAGGTGGAGCCAGCTGCAGCGTCACAGACCGGGAACAGCTTTACAGGACAGATGAACAAACACAGACGAGCAAGAAAGTCGACCAACTTGCTGCATTAAAAACATCTGTTGAATCTGAGCATTCATCAGGCTCATGTATTCATCAGGTTCATGTATTCATCAGGCTCACGTATTCATCAGGCTCACGTATTCATCAGGCTCACGTATTCATCAGGCTCATGTATTCATCAGGCTCACGTATTCATCAGGCTCATGTATTCATCAGGCTCACGTATTCATCAGGCTCACGTATTCATCAGGTTCACGTATTCATCAGGTTCACGTATTCATCAGGTTCACGTATTCATCAGGCTCATGTATTCATCAGGCTCACGTATTCATCAGGTTCATGTATTCATCAGGCTCACGTATTCATCAGGTTCATGTATTCATCAGGCTCACGTATTCATCAGGCTCACGTATTCATCAGGTTCACGTATTCATCAGGCTCATGTATTCATCAGGCTCACGTATTCATCAGGCTCACGTATTCATCAGGCTCACGTATTCATCAGGTTCACGTATTCATCAGGCTCATGTATTCATCAGGCTCATGTATTCATCAGGCTCACGTATTCATCAGGTTCACGTATTCATCAGGCTCACGTATTCATCAGGTTCATGTATTCATCAGGCTCATGTATTCATCAGGCTCATGTATTCATCAGGTTCACGTATTCATCAGGCTCACGTATTCATCAGGCTCACGTATTCATCAGGCTCATGTATTCATCAGGCTCATGTATTCATCAGGCTCCACGTACAGGCATCGCTGTAGTTATTGATCCGCCTTCCAGGAGCCTCGGCTGAAGCCAATTGGCCGGCGGGGTCCAGCTGTCATCTCGTTTGCATACAGAGTGGCGGCGGCGCGTAATGACCACGAGAGGAGGGGTCGCCGTGGTGGAGCAAACATATACAGACTTACACGGAGAATGCTTTTCTGACCTCAATTATAATATGCAGATGAGCCGACGCCGGGAAACAGAGACGAGGGAGGAGGAGGAGGAGGAGGATGGGGAGGAGGAGGGGGAGGAGGGGGAGGAGGAATATAGGTGGAAAGAAATGTATGTTTTGATCACAGACGGATACTTGCTGAGCGATGGGAGCGAGGAAGAGAGACGGAGATGCAGTACATAGTGGAAGAAAACAGACTGCAGTTGTGGAATATTCAGATCTTCTGTATTAGTAAAAGTATTGACGAAGTATAAATGCTGTTCTACCTCACAAACCCCAAGAAGACACTCAAACCAGCAGAGCATCTTTATACTCACAAGTATCCTGACACCTCCTCACAGGTTTATTCGTTTTTAGCCAAAATGCCGAACTCGAGGCTTCACAACGTCGGATCAGCTGATCGTCTATCATCTCATATCTCTTGATATATATCTGTATTAAAGCAGCTGTTTGTGTTTATTTATCTCCGATACAGAAAGTAAAAATACCTGAAAACTCTGTTTGAGTAAAAGTATTCAGTTACTTTCCACCACTGAGAGGCAGCGATGAAGCGTGAAGAGGAAGACGCTGCACGCTGTTTGAATTACAGACTTGTCGTTAACAAAGAATGAACTGAAGTTGCATTTTAAAAAGAAAAGTAATTATATATAAAAATATATTTAGCTCAGCATGAAAACTGGAAAATATGGAGTTTTATATGTTCATGTAACAAACAAAGCTCCACATACACGAGCAGACGAGGAGACTCAAGAGACAACAGAACGCGGCCTCAACCGAGCTCTGAACGGTTTTTAACTGTGTGTGTGTGTGTGTGTGTGTGTGTGTGTGTGTGTGTGTGTGTGTGTGTGTGCTCCAACACTGGACCTTGCACATTTACAATGAAGAGCAATTTTCTCCCAAGGCCTCATGGAGAAAAAACTAACACGTCCATAACAGACTCCCATCTCTCCCCCCCCCCACACACACACACACACTGTGGCCTTCAAAAGCTTTAGAATATATGACGTGTGTGTGTGAGTGTGTGTGTGTGTGTGTCCTACTGGTCACTTGCATCCTTGTGAGGACGGAAACATGAATGAGGACATTGGACATCAGGAATGTCTCATGTCAGTCAGTGTCCTCACAAGTACAGGAGGACACACGGTCGTCTGTTTCTATTTCCAGAGAGATCTCTTGGAGGAAATTGGACGATGTAAAAACAGAGACACGTCTCCACTCGAGCACCGCCACTCGGCGCTGCTGCGATGGACCCGGTTGGAGACCCGGTTGCTAGGCGATCAGTGATGCAACCGCAAGGAGTCGGCGTACATTTGTATTCATCACCATGTTTCACTGGTGTAACTTCAGGCAGCTCGGCCTCCTGCACAACTCTGCTGTCTTTGCTTTAATCCGGAGGAATGTTTTCATCCCGGCCCGTCCATTGTGTGTGTGTGCGTGTGTGTGTGTGTGTGTGTGTGTGTGTGTGTGTG
>NW_022286654.1:0-2750 GCF_004355925.1 Anarrhichthys ocellatus | reverse complement strand
TGTCAGTAGTAGTACTATCAGTACGAGTAGTAGTAGTACTATCAGTATGAGTAGTAGTGTCAGTAGTACTATCAGTACGAGTGGCAGTACTATCAGTATGAGTAGCAGTAGCAGTACTATCAGCATGAGTAGTAGTATCAGTAGTTGTACTATCAGTGTGAGTAGTAGTAGTATATGTGAATGTACTGTTTGTTGTGTACTGTAGGTAGTAGTATTAAAACCTCTTAAGCTCTAGCCCTATTTGTAGGCCTCGAAAATGGCATACCCATACTAAGGAGACCACAGTTCTGTAACTACAAGGTCTATTTTAATAATTTTTGATGCTATAATCAGATAACACTTTGAGATTGTTCAGATGGGTAAATATTGTGTATATGTTGCTGGTTAATATAGTACATGAAGATATTACACAGCTCAAATTGAAAATATGCAGGTTCGCCTGAAAAAAAAAAGCACTTTTATTGATAATATGTTTTTGAAATAATGCAGCTGAGAGCCTAAAGACTCTCCCAAATCATAGCACAACCTATGTATGTACGATCAGTAGTCATAGAATAACATTTGGCTGGGATAAAGTGAAGAATAAGAGGCTTTAGTACAGAGAGGTCACGCGAGGTCGTCATTCTGGAACCAGCTGTTGAAGCCGGTGAAGGGCAGTGCCATGGTACCGTTGTCCACTCACAGCTTTCTACTCGTTCCACGGAGAGAAAAACCGAAAGTATTTATGTGTTCTGTGTCGAATCCTAATGCTTCGCGATGTGCGGATTAGCCGCTAGCTTCGTGGTGCAATATTTATTTGCAGTACATATAACGGCGATTTTTGGCCAGAAATTCGTCCTTTTATGGCACATTTTCAAGATGCTTATACTAGTAGTCTATAGCTGTGTTTGGAGTGTGTAAAAAGTGACTTATATGATAGTGTTGCCCATACGTTGCTGTTTAATCCGGTAAATGAAATGTACAAATCCACAATATTGGCGAACAATAAGTCCATTTTGCGGACAACATTTTCAGTGGGGCTGAGCCCGAGAGCCCCCAAATTCGGGGGCGTCGTGCTTAAGAGGTTGTAATACTAGTATCAAACTGAAAGGTGGTATGTGAATGTACCGTTTGTGTACTGTAGGTATTAATCGTAGTATCAGTACCTGGCTCAGAGCCTCCAGGCCTCTCTGGGACTCTCTGCGTCGGACCTCCTCCCCCCCCGCGGCTCCTGGTCGCCTCTCGCGCTCCTCGCCGAACTTTCCTCTCCTCGTAGTACTCGTGACGGTAGCTAGCGGCGGCGGCGGCGTGGCGAGCACGGGGGCTGGACGGCGCTTTCTTAGAGGAGGAGGAAGAGGAGGAGAGCGGTGGCCCCGGGGCTCTCTTATTGGTGGAAGAAGACCTTGAGGGGGTGTGGCCTGTAGAGGGGCGGAGCCTCTTTACATCCTGGCTACCTGAGCGCTCACTCTTCCTCTTTATTCCTGTCAGACAGAGCGGAGGGTTTAGATGAGGTAGACAGCTTCATTTATTATTATTTATTGTTGTCAGCTGATTCATGAAGTACTACCAGTAGTAGTATTATCAGCAGTATGAGTAGTACCACCAGTAGTAGTATTATCTGTAGTATGAGTAGTACCACCAGTAGTAGTATTATCAGCAGTATGAGTAGTACTATCAGTAGTAGTATTATCAGCAGTATGAGTAGTACTACCAGTAGTGGTATTATCAGCAGTATGAGTAGTACCACCAGTACCACCAGTAGTATTATCTGTAGTATCAGTACCTTTCTTGTCGCTGACAGCTCGTTCTGTCTCAGGGTTGTAGAGCTCGTCGTCTTGATCCGGAGCTTCAGTCAGAATATCTTCCAGAACGTTCAGTTCTCCGTCTAAAACAACAACAACAACAACAACAACGTTAGTTTCATCTCACTGACCAGATGATGGACTTATTAGATCACTTCCTTCATGTTACTTTAAACAGACGGCAGTAAAGAGTCAAACAGACAGAATGTTGCTGCTGTCTTTACTCTGTTTTAATGAAAACGTTTATGACATCTGACAACTCAAAATTTACTTTGTAGAAAATACACAAATACATATTTGTCATGTTTCGCTATTGAGACTAAAAAGACAGAGATGTGACTTCTAGTCACCAGGTCTAGTTTAGACTTTAAACTGTCAGAGAATCATATAAATAAAAACCAACAGAATGAGCGATACATTCTCAATCATTTATCTAAACCACCAAAGACACAGATTACAACTTTGTTCTATTTGAAAGTAAACTGAACACTAAATAATAAATCAGTTAAATAAAATAATTCAAAATCAAACAATAATAAAATACAGACTTTGATCATATTTAGACCACTGGAACATGTTGAGGCTCGTAGTTATCTATGAATCGATCCGTTACTTTTTGGGTTTAATCACATTATTGATTAGCCAATGAAATATAAAAACGTCATCATAGTTTATAACAAGACGACTTTAAATTTAATGAGAAATAAAAGAGAGAAAACTGAATGGAGGTTTTGAACTGATACTTTACTTTAAATTAAAAGTAATCTATTGATGGTCTCACGGTTTAAAATCCACATTCATAAACGGAAAGACAGCTGTGTGCCTCATCATAAGGATCCTAATATTATACATAATATACATTTATAATGAGAAATAAATCCAACACTGTGTGTTTATATGGGTTAGACACACAGGGAGCCAGAGAGAGAGAGAGAGAGAGAGAGAGAGAGAGAGAGAGAGAGAGAGAGA
>NW_022286653.1:2335-2751 GCF_004355925.1 Anarrhichthys ocellatus | reverse complement strand
GTGTGTGTGTGTGTGTGAGTGTAAGTGTGTGTGTGAGAGAGAGATGGAGCTTGTCAAAGTTAATCCTGACTGCCAGCACTGATGAAATTTGTTTGACTCTCCCCTCCCCGATTCGCCCTCTCACTCAGTCGGTGACCCTTGCATCAGTAGTTTAGCGGCAGAGTGTAAACACTGAGGTTATCAGTTAGCCTTCCTCCTCCTCCTTTTCCCTCCTTCCCTTTTTTCTAGAAAACAAACAGGGCGGCCATCTTGGAGATATTAATCTGTCAACACGGCCCCTCTGCCAGGAAGTTCAAGTAGTCAACAGAGGGGGTGGGAGGCGCGACTCTACCTCCAGCACGCCCTCCTCCACCTTCTCTCTGGTCTTTTCAAGTAGCAGATATATCAAGGCAAATGGCCAACCCCCCCCCCCCCCC
>NW_022286653.1:0-2325 GCF_004355925.1 Anarrhichthys ocellatus | reverse complement strand
CACACACACACACACACACACACACACACACACACACACACACACACACACGTACACACACGTCTGGTTTTGCTATGACTGCACTGAAAAGAGCAAAAACCAGAGAGATAAACACGCAGTAGACGTGTTGTCGCACTCCTCGGGGATTGAAATACAGGATGTTGCTGAGTTTAATTTACAAAGAAAAGGCCAGAATGAAATAGTGAGACGCATCCATCAGATACAAAACGACACAAAAATATGCTGAAAACGAACGAAACGAGAACTTAGATAACCGGATTGCATATTTTCAAGTAGCATGAATACGAGGATTCGTATCAGTAGCTTCCTCTCCTTTTACCTTTTCGCCCCTGTAGCCGGGTTTCGGTTCACCGTTACTTAGTCAGAAGGATTGTGGTCTTTTCTTGGTTTTACTCAGCCGATGACATTATTTCTCACTCTAAAAAAAACGCTAAAAAACTCCTGTCCCATTCAGTACTCATTTGAGGAACGTACGCTCAGCAGAAGCCCAAAAAACAAACGAAGAACTTAAAGCTCTGCAGAGCAAGTGCGTGTTTCAGGTAAACGGCAGTATTCAAGTCACTGGCAGGTCAACAGAAGTCCGTGGGGCTTAATGACAGAGGCAGCTAATTAAAGACAACACATATACTGTATACACACACTCAGGCTTTTATTTTTTGGGAGGGGGAGGGTACCTCCTGCCTCTTTCCCCCCCAGGTCATGCGCATTTATGCGCACTAAAGTGCAGTGAATCCGCTGCGTCAGAAGAACTTTTAGACGTTTTTTCACTCATAAAAAAAAAGGTCACGGAAGACACACACACACACACACACACACACAGTCTCTGCTCCTTTTATTGAGGTTGTATGCGAGTGTGAGCTTTCATGTTAAAAGTGGGTGTTTAAGTGTGTAAGACTGTGGCATTAGGGGCCATATCCCCCCTGTCTGTGTAATTACACTGTCACTGACACACACACACACACAGACACACACACAGACACAACGATGGCACTGACAGAGATGAAAGGTTGTTGGTCTTGTACTCGTGTGGGTGTGTGTGTGTGAGATAATGACAGGCCAACGTTCAGAGAGGAAGGAGACACAGCTACACTCACAAACACCGTGAGACTTTAAGAGCGGCGACAGGAGACACTCAACACACACATACACACACACACACATCGATATATTTTCTAACAGCAGCTCAGAATCAAGCATTTAATAAAAACAGCCTGTTCTTTCACAATAAAAGTCAGCTTGTTGCTCTTTTTTTTTATTTATAAAAAGATAAAAAACAACTTGTGGACTTACTGATTGTCTGCATCATCAGCTCTCCGGACGGCGGGTAGTGGAGACGTCGGGCGAAGTCGTGGCAGTACCAGACAAGCAGCTCGGCGCCGGCGGGGACGGGCTTCACCGTGTAGAAGTAGATCTCCATGCCATTCTGGCACGCCGCGATGTTCTGCTCGGCCGCTGAGTGGGCTGGGTTCACGTAGCGCATCCAGTTAGAGCGGCTCTCATCTAGACCGTCGACGAAGTGGTGGAACTCCCGGTCCTCGTAGATCTGGAGGAAGAAGAAATATACGTTTTAGATTACATTTTTGGGATTTATTTTTGATTATTATGGTGGATCATTTTTATTATTATTATTATTAAAGTGTTTCTCCTGTTTCTGATCATTCTGATGGGGTAGAAGTTTTAGCCACTACAAGTATCTTTTTTTGATGAGTTTTATGTAAATCATTCTATTTTTTCCCCTTCATTCACTTCCTCCTCACGACACTTCGCCGACAACGTTCAACTAACTAATTACCAACTAACAACAACTAAAGAACGGAGAAAGTAACTCAGAACTCTTCAAATAACCCAGTGACTAAATGTGTTCATTAGTAAGTAGCTGAGAATGCAGATATGTAAATGAGAAGCAAAAACTCACAAAATAAATGTGTAAATAATTAAAGAACTAATTTAATAATCAAGAAAATGTCCGAAAAACTAAAATTTTGACTAAATAACGACAGCAAATAAAAAAGTAACTAGAAAATACAAAGTAGGAGGTAACAAACTGTCCAAATGTCTTATTTATTATTCATCCGTCCCTCTGTCCCTTCCTTCCTCACCATGTCGCTCTCTTCATCTTCGTCTCCCTCAGATGAAAAAACAGACAAGAGTGTCGCGGTGGAGGAGATCCAGTTTTATATTGAAAAGGGAAAGGAAGGACCAACTCATCTTCTACCTCTCCTCCCCCTCTCTCTCTCTCTTTCACTCCCCCTCGATCTCTCGTTTTCTCTCGGCTCAGTTTGTGTGTGTGTGTGTGTGTGTGTG
>NW_022286652.1:0-2751 GCF_004355925.1 Anarrhichthys ocellatus | reverse complement strand
GTGTTCATAAAGGGCTCATAGTGTTCATAAAGGGCTCATAAAGTGTTCATAAAGGGCTCATAAAGTGTTCATAAAGGGCTCATGTGTTCATAAAGGGCTCATAAAGTGTTCATAAAGGGCTCATAAAGTGTTCATAAAGGGCTCATAAAGGGCTCATAGTGTTCATAAAGGGCTCATAATGTGTTCATAAAGGGCTCATAATGTGTTCATAAACGGCTCATAAAGGGTTCATAAAGGGCTCAAGATGTCTGAGAGAGACTCAAACACTGGATCTGTGACAGTCTGAACGTGGAGTTCGAGATTTGGGTCAATACGTCCTGCAAACTCCTGAGGAAGCATCCTCTGGGGAACATGAATATTAAAATCTAACATCATGTCAATGTGTTCTTAACAGGAAACCTACGATGCACTTTGATCTGATATATTACATTAATACATATTTGCATTGACATTTGGTAGCTAGTGTGGGTCTCACTTACATGAACAAGATGCATTGTGGGAAGTTTAGCTCAGCCTCCGCTGCACCACATCGGATCATTCCTTTTAAATTAGTCTCTTGGGAATTTATTGGACTAATAAAACTGTCGTGGAGCGCTCTCAAATATCGTGCTGCTGTACGTAGCTTTAGAAAAAAAAATAAAATCAATAATACTGAGATTTATAGCTGTAAGAATTTAAAAGCAGCGAGGACTCTACATAACAACCGGCCCATCATTTCATATACTTTAAACTGGAGCGGACGTCTCATTTAACCTGTCTTGGACATCCTCATGGGACAAAGACAACGTGTGATGTATCTGAAGGTGAGGAAGGAAAATACAGTCTCCAGATTTTAAGATTTCATATCAAGAAAAACTACTTTCAACATACAAGCAACCATTAAAAACGACCATGATGTCATATTTACAGGATGTTGAACAGACTGCGAGGAATGAACTTTAAACAGCGATGAGGGTCATGTGATCATGTGATGTGAATGAGCCCCAAGTCTTCAGCTCTCTAAAGTCTAAAAACTAAAGATCTCAGTGGAAACAGAAGGAAAATCCAAACATGTTGAGATATTCAGCCAGATATGGAATAAAGATATCGTGGTTTTGCATATGAACCCGTCTCTTTGCTCCTGGTTCAAGCTCAGTAGGTGTTTGATGTCTTTGAATATGGAGGAAGATCTTTAGGTCCTGGATACGAGATGAACACCACGTCAACACAAACATTCTCTCTGATGAACACATGAACACAGAGTCATTATTATTAACACTCATTGTAATTTCACCCTTTTGTCACAAACTGCCTCTGATGTTCACGCTCTTTGTGTTGAACAATGTTGAGCTGAGCTCTTTGTTTCTGTGCTCACAAAGAACTCAATAAATGTAGTTTAGTGTAAAAAACTAACATTTCTCAGAAGCTTATTTGAATAAAGATCCTTTTCAGGGTGATGCAGCTGGTTGCATCATCTCATGTTAAATAGCTGACTCAGAGACTCAACAGAAAGCTTTCATTCTTCATCTCACAGGCTCATTGTTGCTATATCTCGGCTCTATTTGCAGAAACAAGAAGCTTTTCATCATAAACCTCTGCATGGTTTCACGGCTCCATCAGAGGGAAACATTTGATATTTTAATGTCTTAAACCATAACTCACACATTTCCCCAATCGATGGCATCATAAAGAGGAAGTGCAGTGACGCTCCATCGAGTGGATCTCTGAGGATGCAAATCTTTTTGTTTACGACGTCGTGAGAGAAAGCAGCTGGAGGAATCGTTCTCTCTTCCACAGCAGAGTCGCTTTATTTCATCGACAGGTGGAGCTTTCATCTGTCCCAACGTTGACGTGTGTGAATAGAAAAGATCAAGAAAATCAATAACATAATGAAAGAGAAAGGTTCACGTGTGGACTTCTATAGATGACGTCACAGAAGCGGTCCTCTTAGAGACACTTGAACTCTTCCTGTAGGAACACTGAGCTTCACTTCTTATTGTCATGCCGCACAAAGATAAACAATAAATAGAACTAAGCAGGAAAAAGTGCTGCAGCTTCTGAAACTGATCAACCAGGACCAGGACCTTCAGTCTAAGGTCAGTGGCCTCTGATTGGTTCCACTGGAGGTCCGGCTCCATCCCTCATCATAGAGACTTCAGTGATCCGCTGACCGCTCACACACTCTTCACATTTCTATCTGCATGAATGTTATGTCTGGGGCTTTTATTGTGAAAGATAGGAAGCAGGAACCTTTGTTGAGGTTGAAAAGAACAATAAAGGTTGAGTCTGTGTTGAGGACTTTTATTTTCATCTTTTTTTTTTCTTTGGGACTAAATATTCACGTTCTGTACTAAAGTATTTATGACAAACAGTTTAAACTAATCTATGAAGATGTGAATAATAATCAGTGAGGAGCCTTTGATTGGGCAGCACTAATAAAAACAAGTGAAAGTAACATGTTGGAAATGTTTGATTTTATTATTTATTTTTAAAATGCTCCTTTTCTGGGATGAAAACTTCTTATGGCTGAAAAATAAAATATAAACAACAAAGGAAACGATGACTTGTGAAAGCATGAAGGAGAATAAAGATGGAGATACTCGACACACAAGAGTGGAAATAAAATAAAATGTTAAAGTCTCACTGAACACACTGAACGAACCGAACGAACGAACTGCACAAACTGAACGAACGAACCAAACGAACGAACTGAACGAACCGAACAAACTGAACGAACGAACCGAACGAACTGAACGGACGAACTGAACGAAC
>NW_022286651.1:0-2752 GCF_004355925.1 Anarrhichthys ocellatus | reverse complement strand
CACACACACACACACACACACACACCTGCAGTAACATCATGACGGGGTGTAATGTCTAATTGTCTGGAGAGTGCTGTCTAGACATCTGATGTGCAGCCTTTGACCTCCACAGCTTAGTCATGTAGGCTTTGGAGGACGGTGTGTGTGTGTGCGTGTGTGTGTGTGTGTGTGTGTGTGTGTGTGTGTGTGTGAAAGACACAGATGGAGACAAAGTCAAAAAGAAAGTGCTCTGGAGAGACCATGATCAAGAAATAAAACATACAAATGATATGATTCAACATTGAATCATCCTGGAGCTAAAACAAATAACTTATTAGACGTTCGACAGAAAATGAATCAGCAAGAAATCTGTTAACCGATTAAACATTTAAGTCCGTTTTCAATAAAGAATTGGAGCTTTTTTCTGATCCTAAAGTTAGATATCTGCTGCTTTTCTTCGTCCTCTTTGATAATACGTCACATTTGTAACACGTTTGTAACTTGTGACCACAGACGGTTCATACAAAGTGGACCAAGTGTTACCAATGTTGAAGAATAATGTTTAATAAATACCTCACAGGACCGCTGCTATTAGAAGATGCAAATAGACACACACGAACACCTTTTACCTTTTGAGGAGAAAGAAAAGCCTCCTGCAGTCCGACCTAATAATAACCGTAAAGCACCACATCAGGAGCAGAGCGCTCTATCGACTGCAGCCTCACATGTTTAAACCTGACGCACAACCTCAGCCCATTACTGGGCGAACACCAACCAGCAGCAGCACAATGAGCGGCTCCTCGTCACAATAAAGCTCTTTATTTTACCGTCTTAATGCGCAGTCATCCGTGATGTGATGAACAAAAACACAGCAATTACCTTCAGAGATAACGGGCTGGATTGTATTTCTATGTGTGGAGGAGAGCAGCAGAATACCTGTGTGTGTGTGTGTGTGTGTGTGTGTGTGTGTGTGTGTGTGTGTGTAATTGCAGCACCAGTGTGCAGCTATTCTGGCTCTCAAATGGCGACAACAACAATAGAATAATGATCGTCTTGTCTGACATTAACGTGCCATCAAACAGAGAGAGAGAGAGAGAGAGAGAGAGACACACAGAGAGAGAGAGACACACACAGAGAGAGAGAGACACAGAGAGAGAGAGAGAGAGAGAGAGAGAGAGACACACAGAGAGAGAGAGACACACAGAGAGAGAGAGAGACACACAGAGAGAGAGAGAGACACACAGAGAGAGAGAGACACACAGATAGAGAGAGAGAGACAGACACACAGAGAGAGAGTGAGAGACAGACACACAGAGAGACAGCGTGTGTCCTGCGACCAGCAGAAGACACACGTATAAAGCTATAGAACACAGACAGGCTCTACTTACTCCGGTCAGGTGAGTCACCACCACGTTGTTCCTGACCGACACGTTTCCATCGTGGTGTTGGAATATGAAGTGTTTCTTAACTCCAGAGAGAAGCCTGCAGAACGACATCAAGGTGTTACTACGAGTCTGTTAAAGAAAGCGTTCTAAAGCCAACGAGGACTCGTGTGTTTGAACACATCTCACCACAACGTCTCCCGTATCACTTGGGTCTCGGTGACAAAGGCCTTTTCTTCCGGCAGGTACAACGGATCAGTGTTGTACAGGTGCTGGTCCCTGAGGAGACAACATTCATGATCATGCAAGAAATAAAACACTTGTGGAAGTCATGACAAAGTAAATCAGCAGCAGTTGTTTTTTCTCTTCACAACAAAATCTCAGATTCTTAAAGTTGAATATTTTCTGGTTTCTTTCCTCCTCTGTGAGAGAAACTCAATATGTTTGAGTTGTGGACGTCATCTTGAGCTTCATAGACCAAAGAACATCTCAATAAGTCAAGAAAATAAACAGACTAATAGACGATAATAATAACTGTTAGTTTCATATCTTTTAAACCACTTTATTCGAGCATCAAACCTGAGAATGTGGTTTCATTTGTGCTACAACGATTACAATGAATGCTGCTGTGAAATATTAGATGTTAAGATTACCAGAGTAAAATAAAGTCATAATTTATTAAATAAACACACAACATGACCAGAATAAAATCACAACTTTACATGACAAAAGTCATATTATGAGATAAAGCTGTATTTTATTTTATTTACTAAAAAAGAAAAAGACTATAAAGAGAATATTTGGTCTTTTGTCTTGTACATTTTGGTTTTTTTCCTCCAAATATCATCCACCTCCCCCGACTGCAGCTATATATTCTTTATGGTTACTTACCACACGTTGAGCAGGTTGGAGTGCAGATGTAAGCTGTGAGGGAAGCGAGGAGCATGAGCCACCCAGTACGGGGTCACTACATGCTGCTCCAGCCAGACCCGGGCGTCAGGCTCTCCCACTGGAGACAAAGACACAAAGACACAAAGACACAAAGTCACAAAGACACAAAGTCAGCTTCTCTGCAGACACACAGACGCTCGTGTGACGACGCCGTGTGAATCCGTCCGCACCTTTCCAGCTGACTGGGACCGTCTTATTGTTGTCCTGGTCCTCCTGAGGCGTTCTGTCACACTGGATCCCAGAGTCCTCTCTGCTGATTGGCTGCTGGCTGTCGTCGTCCTCGCTCTCCTCCTCAGACCAGTCCTACAAAAATTTAAAAACAGTCAGAACGGATTCAGATAGAAATCTAAAAATACATGGACGGCTTTATTTCTGCTGGATTGCTTTACATTTTCTAAATGGACCATAATGTACTAAATGAACATCATGCTGTATTGAAG
>NW_022286650.1:0-2754 GCF_004355925.1 Anarrhichthys ocellatus | reverse complement strand
ATATATACACACACACACACACACACAGTAGAAAGTACTTTATAGTTTGAGGTTTAACAAGATGATTTTGTATGGCATGATGATCACGTTAACTTAATTTAATTTATATAGCCCAATATCACAAATTCACCTCAGGGGGCCTTACAATCCGTACAGAATATGACACCCTCTGTCCTGAAACCCTCAATTCAACTCAGGGAAAACTCCCCAAAATCCTTTAACAGGGAAAAATAGATTTGTGTGCAGAATAACCGATCGGATGGCCGATCCACACCTCATCCTTTTCCTGTTCCAATGGTAGGGACCTGGGACAGAGGATGTTGTATGTATACGACATCCCCATCTGAGGCAAATTTGTGATTTTGGGTGAAACAAATACATTTAATTGAGTTGAATTTTACTAAGGTCAGTAATGAAAGAGGACAGACTACACAAATACACAAGCACTCCACAGAGTGCTGGAGCTTTTTTCTTGATGCTTTAAATCTATTAAAGAGAACAGCACTTAACCTAGGAGACAACTCAATGCTCCCGAATAAGGTGAAAAATGATTTACTGAGAACAGTTTTAGCACAGACTTGGGGATAGGTATGGGTAGGCCATTCTGCTTCAGGTTTACATTTGTTAAAATTTTTGTACTTGATGGAAAAAAAAACAAGAACTTGAATGTGTTTCTGAATGTGCTCGTATGTTGTGTGTCTTTGTGTTGCGTAGATACACAGGTCTTATTGATGACAGACATCCTGGTGTTTCTGCAGGAGAAAGATCAGAGATACATCTTTCCATGTCTGGTAAGAAAATGTATTCACTTACAAATACAAAGACACACTAACATTTAAAATACCAATTGATCAATTGTTTGATTGTAATGACTGGAAAGACAATTGTTCATACTGACGTTCTCCCAACTTTCCTTTGTGTCTTTATTACTTTTCTTCAAACAAAACTATCCTGTGTGATCCAGGACAAATCTCCAGTACTTTCCCTTCAGAACCTGATAGTGAGGGATATAGCCAATCAGGAGAGAGGCATGTTCCTCATCAGTGACTCCTCTCCTCCCGAGATGTACGAGTTCCATGCTGCCTCCAAGGAGAACAAGAATGTCTGGATACGCTACATCCAGCGCACCGTCAGCAAGTGGGTAAATCCACCAACACAAACACATAACGCTTTTCTCTCTCCACTGAAAAAAAAATCTGTTGAATTGAATAAACTGAATTCTTACTTGCTAAACATAACTATTATGATCTTAAAAAAACATTTTATTATATTCAGTATTTAATCACTGTCTGTTAAACTAAAATTACATCTTAATGGATTATATATACACACTAGTGCCGGGCCGTGCATTTTATACCTGGGCCTTCAGTGCTCTCCTACTACAGTTGAACCACCTCCTAATAACCTCATTATGACGCCTCAGCTACGGGTTATTATTTGTTTCTAGGGGTGTAACAATACACGTATTCGTATTAAGCCGTTCGGTACAAGGCTTACGAACTGAACAATACTTTTGAATAATACTATTGCATTTGGAAAATGCAGAAGCTTAAATTGTGGGAAATATAATGTTCTCCCGGACGGAGGACATCGTCGGGCGTTGGAAAGAGCACTTTGAGGAACTCCTAAACCCGACCAACATGTCCTCTGCAGAGGAGGCAGCGCCTGAGGACCTAGGGGGAGGCTCACCCATATCCCTGGCAGAGGTCGCTGAGGTAGTTAAAAAGCTCCTTGGTGGCAAGGCGCCGGGGATGGATGAGATCCGCCCTGAGATGCTGAAGGCGCTGGACATAGTTGGGCTGTCCTGGCTGACACGCCTCTTCAATGTCGCATGGGGGTCGGGATCAGTGCCCATGGAATGGCAGACCGGGGTGATGGTTCCCATCTTCAAAAAGGGGGACCGGAGAGGTATCACACTACTCAGCCTCCCGGGGAAGGCTTATGCCAGGGTGCTGGAAAGGAGGCTCCGACCGCTTGTCGAACCTCAGATTCAAGAGGAGCAGTGCGGATTCCGTCCCGGCCGTGGAACAGTGGACCAGCTCTTTACCCTCGCAAGACTACTGGAGGGGCTCTGGGAGTTTGCCCAACCAGTCTACATGTGCTTTGTGGACTTTGAGAAGGCTTTCGACCGGGTCCCTCGGGGGGGTCTTGTGGGGGGTGCTGCGGGAGTATGGAGTCCCGGACCCGTTACAACGGGCGATCCGGTCTCTGTACGACTGCAGTAGGAGCTGTGACCGCATTCTCTGCAATAACGTAGCACCTCAGATACGTTCCGGGTGGGTGTTGGCCTCCGCCAGGGCTGCCCTTTGTCACCGGTCCTGTTCATGATTTTCATGGACAGGATATCTAGGCGCAGCCTGGGGGCGGATAACGTCAGTTTCGGGGGTCTCGGGATCACCTCTCTGCTATTTGCAGATCATGTGGTCCTGTTAGCCTCCTCGGATCATGACCTCCAGCATTCACTGGGGCGGTTTGCAGCCGAGTGTGAAGCGGCGGGGATGAGAGTGAGCACCTCCAAATCTGAGGCCATGGTTCTCTGCCGGAAACTGGTGGATTGCTCCCTCCAGGTGGGGACGGAGTGCCTACCTCAAGCGAAGGAGTTTAAGTATCTCGGGGTCTTGTTCATGAGTGAGGGTAAGATGGAGTGGGAGATCGACAGGCGTATCGGTGCGGCTGCAGCAGTAAAGCAGGCGCTGCACCGGACCGACTTGGTGAAGAGGGAGCTGAGCCGGAAGGCAAAGCTCTCAATTTACC
>NW_022286649.1:1026-3220 GCF_004355925.1 Anarrhichthys ocellatus | reverse complement strand
GTTTACAATGTTTACTGAGGTAATAAATCAAGAGAGAAGTAGAGTCGCCCCCTGGTGGACACTAGAGAGAATGCAGCTTTAACACATGAAGCTTTGGCTTCACTCGGTAGAACCGGAGTTTGCCGTCTAGTAATAACTGTCATTAGAAAGCATGTAATTCTGAAATGTAGTCCTCTAAACTTAAAAACATAAAACCTATAATCATTCTCTAATCATAGCTGCTGAGAGCTGATGAATGCACTTTGTATGAAGTAAATCAGGGAATGTTTACTGACACGTATTGAAGCACATTTGTTCTGTGAGACGTGAACACCATCTGGAACTCATCTGTGCTCGGAGGCCTGCTGCAGCATCAGTCAGTGTTTAAACCATCAGCAGAATAGTGAAGCTTCTCGTCTTCTCAAAGGTGAGAAACAACGCCTGCTGTCTTTTCTTCATTATGGGATGAATGATGCGCTGATCAATGAGCCTCTCTGTTGTTTCTTCATCAGCATCATCACACTAGTTTATCTTCACTCAATCTGACATACAAATACTCGCTACAGCACCACATGTAGATTAATATGAATTCATATGAAAATAATCCCGTTTGTTTGATAAAAGCTGCAGCGAGCAGCTCTTTATTTCTTCCTCCTCATTTTACAGCATTTCTCTTCTTAATGATCTCCGTCGCTTCAATTTTCAGAGAATATAGATCGAGGAGGACAATCAACAAGACGTACTCCTTTCAGCCCTGAAGCCTGTTGACTCACTCTCCGTCCTCATTAAGGGTTTCTAGTCTTCTTCCAGCTATCATGTTAAGCGCCGCCGGCTGCTCGAGCTCCTTTTCAATCAGGAACAGTTGTGAAGATGAGTGGATGAGCACATTGAGGAGAGAAGAACAAATCAAACCTTTACTTCACCAGGTCAACAGTTCAGGTCAAACTGAGATATAATGTTCAAGGTTGACTACATGAAAATAATATTAAGTTAAAAAACAACACACCAAAATCTAAATTCTACATCACAACAGTTTGATTTATGACATAAAATAATAGTACAAATAAACAACTAAAATAAAAAAGGACGATCACAAGCTTTAGAATTCAAACATGAACAGACTATTGTTTGCATTTATGTCAGCACCAGCACCGGCACCGGCACCAGCACCGGCACCAGCACCAGCACCGGCACCAGCACCGGCACCGGCACCGGCATCAGCATCAGCACCGGCATCAGCACCAGCACCAGCACCGGCACCGGCATCAGCATCAGCACCGGCATCAGCACCAGCACCGGCACCGGCACCAGCACCAGCACCGGCACCGGCATCCGCATCAGCACCGGCATCAGCACCAGCACCGGCATCAGCAACAGCACCAGCACCAGTACCAGCACCGGCACCGGCATCAGCACTGGCACCGGCATCAGCACCAGCACCGGCATCAGCACCGGCATCGGCACCGGCACCGGCACCAGCACCGGCATCRGCACCGGCACCAGCACCGGCACCGGCATCAGCACCGGCATCAGCATCAGCACCGGCACCAGCACYGGCCCCAGCACCGGCACCGGCATCAGCAYCRGCAYCRGCAYCAGCACCGGCACCAGCACCGGCATCAGCACCAGCACCAGCACCAGCACCGGCATCAGCACCGGCACCATCATCAGCACCACCATCAGCATCGGCACCAGCACCGGCATCGGCACCGGCATCAGCACCGGCACCAGCACCGGCACCATCAGCACCACCATCGGCATCAGCATCAGCACCAGCACCACCAGCACCAGCATCACCACCATCAGCACCACCAGCATCAGCATCAGCACCGGCACCGGCACCAGCACCGGCACCAGCACCACCATCAGCACCAGCACCGGCATCAGCACTGGCACCGGCATCAGCACCAGCACCAGCACCGGCATCAGCACCAGCACCGGCACCGGCATCAGCACCGGCATCAGCACCGGCACCGGCACCAGCACCGGCATCAGCACCGGCACCGGCACCATCAGCACCACCATCGGCATCAGCATCAGCACCAGCACCAGCACCACCAGCACCAGCATCAGCATCACCACCATCAGCACCACCAGCATCAGCATCAGCACCGGCACCGGCACCAGCACCGGCATCAGCACCAGCACCACCATCAGCACCAGCACCGGCATCAGCACCGGCACCGGCATCAGCACCAGCACCAGCACCGGCACC
>NW_022286649.1:539-1016 GCF_004355925.1 Anarrhichthys ocellatus | reverse complement strand
GCAATGTTGTCAGTATTATTTATTTTGCACTTTCTATTGTTCATAAAGGTGTATCTTTGTATTCCATTCTTCTGTTGTAATCTTAAATGCAGAGTTTCCTTCATGAATAAAGTTCTGTCTCCTCTTTTAGTCAGGCTTCATGAAGGACGCCTCTTAGCTCGTTCAGCGGCTGCATCGTTGCTCTTCTCTGGTTCTCTGCCTCCAGCTGCTGTTTGCTCGCTAGCTGACGGACAGCAGCTATCTTTAGTTGCCTAGAAACAGCAGAGGAACACTGATGGGTGATCAGCTGCAGCCGGTAATCACTCCAATTAACAATCAATATGTGCTGTTGTAGCTGTAATGAGATCAGAGTGTTGATTTGTCTCATCGGTCACACACACCACCATGTGCTCCATGTGCTCCATGTGTTCAACTGGATTGTTTATGAATAGTCATTAAAAACATGTGTATTAATAATGTATATTAATGTGAGGATGC
>NW_022286649.1:0-439 GCF_004355925.1 Anarrhichthys ocellatus | reverse complement strand
ACATATATATACATATACACACACAGGGAGGATTAAATTAAATTCATATAAATGTCAGCAAAGGTCATTTACTAAGAGACAAATTGGTTTAGAACACACACACACACACACACACACACACACACACACACAGTCATGTTTTCATGACTTTTGGGGACATCGCATTGACTTATATTCCTTTTCTGGAGACTTCCCCACACCACTACCAGCCTAATCCTTATCTAAACCAACCTTACCATAACTACACATTTTTCACGCTAAAATGTAATGATTTATGTTTATGTTATGGGGAAGTGTATATTGTCACCAAAAGGAAGGAGAGGTCCCACAATGTGACTGTGTAATCAGATTCATTTCCCCACAAGACTGGTAATACCATCCATCAACCTCCGGTTCAGTAAAGTGAAGTCAAAGCTTCATGTGTTAAAGCTGCATTCTC
>NW_022286648.1:0-2755 GCF_004355925.1 Anarrhichthys ocellatus | reverse complement strand
CATCCCCGTTTCCCTCACTTGTGTCCTTTCCTTGCGTCTTAGTCCCTCCCACCAGGGATGCATGGAGGAAACCATGTGAGGAGAAAGGAACGAGGAAATATGTTTTAAGAGACATGAGACGTCCTTTCCTCAGCTGCGTCACGTGAAGCGACGTCTGTTTCTGATGACTGAGGATCAGCTGATCTCAGCTGTCAGTCAGCTTTGACAGCAGGAGAGACTTTTGATAAGTTTGTGTCTGTTCACATGATCACTGTACTTAATAATAGTAACTAATAATACTAATAACTAATAAAGGCACACAGTAATCACCACTATAGAGGTGTTTTCTCTCTGTAGCCATTTACCCCTTTAACAAATGGGTCCCGTTTATAAGCGCAGGACCGATTTCTACGGCAGAATGCGATCGTCATATTTATGAATTATTTGCATCTGTGCATTTTGAAATTGTGATTGTAACTTCATTATTAAATAACCCAGAATATGATTATTGTTTCTCTTAAATGATAAAACTCATCAAACACTCAGGAATGATGTAAAAAGTGCTTTGTCTCTCCAGCTCTCTCTGACTTTAATTGTATTCATAATAAAAGTTATTGAGGGAAATATCAGATCATGAAAACACAAATCTTTCTAATAAATGAAGAAAGTTGTTTGTGGTCGTTTTGTTGTTCAGACCTACAATGAACATATATTTAAACCAGACGTTGAATCAGAAACCTAATCAAATATAAAGCTTGAGTTTATTCTGTGATCTGTCTTCACTTTGGTGTTAAACTCAGTCAGTCAGTCCGATGGGCTGCAGAGTCCAATCACATAACTGATGAACAATGAGAGGGCGTGTCGGCCGTTGAAAGACTTCCTGTAAGTCTGTTCTCGTGGTTCCTCACTCGTGGTTCCTCGGAGATCTCTCCTCCATCCTCGCTCCTCTGAGCTAAATAAGAGCTTTGGGACGGCTGTCAATATGGCGGCACAGAACAACTTCCGGTTCAAGCGAGGATCGAGGAGACGACAATTAAGAGACTTGAGAAGTACCCCAGGTTATTATTTAACCCACATGGCCAACTGAGGGAGAAAAGAAGCACAACCACTCTGCCATCTTTTGGATCAATTGTGTTAAAGCATGCGTCACTGAATGCAGTTGGAGAGAGTGTGTAAAAGAGGGATTTTAAACAGAGTGAAAAAGCACATTACTGTACAAAACCTTTCAAAAAATGTTTTAATGAACGCCTAACAAACTGACATTCATCATTATTATTTACATAAGCATTACTTAGTGAAGCTTCAAAATTCAGTCTTGACCTATAAGATAGTGTGACATGACTACGAAAGGAATTGTTTTGTAAGCCAAGAATGGACATGTACTCAGGAAAAAAATGGGAATTTGAACATGTTCAGCACCATGTCAACAAAGCAAACTCCATCTGCAGAGGAAGCTCTAGAACAGGGGTCTTCAACATTTTTCAGGCCAGGGACCCCCAAACTGATAGAGATGGAGCAGGGACCCCCGACTATATATATTATGTTTTATATTAAACTGTGCTTAGTGCCGTGTATAAACATACCTCTTTATTGTGCATTCAATACTAAGCTATTCAAATACACAGGTTCATATATTCATGTTTTTATTTTAAACATGTGCAAGGTACAGTGAGTAGGGTGGCCGTGCCACTGCCATTTATAAACATACCTTGTCAGCTGATACCAATAACATTGTCTGTCAATTGCATGTTTTCATTTTAAACAAATGTGAAAACGAGTGACGGCCTATTAGTGCCACTGCTATGCATAAACATACCTGTTATCTTGCAGACAATACTGAACTTTTAAAATAATGGACAGATTCATGTTTGGGGAAAAAACTTTTTTTTTTCTTCAAATCATCTAATCAACCAAAAATTTCACGGACCCCCTAGGGGCCACAGACCCTGTTGAAGACCTCTGCTCTAGAACATCTAACAAATGGACCTTGAGGTGAGATCGTTTTTATTCTCTCCAAATCCACTGAAACTTTACTGATCTAATTTTGGCATTAGTACCGTTTGTTTTTCCTTTTGATATTTTGCAAAATTTAGAAATACATTTCAAACTCAAATGCATAGCACTGGATAACTAATTTATTCTACGATTTTTTCGTCTTCCTAACTTAACCATATTTATTCTTTTCAGAGAGACTCAAAGTTCCTGCAGTATATCTAGAACTTCCTTTACGGCAAAGGAGAAAGGTTTATTCCTGACCAGGTCAGGTGGATGACAACCACAAGATGGACGCCTGTGTTTTGAGTAAGTAAGCTGCACATTAAAGGAATATTTTTTTCATTTTGAGAAACACATACGCTTTCTGGTTGACAGATGAGAATATTGATACCACTCTGTAAATATGTAGCTGGAACCAACAGTCTGTCAGCATGAAGATCAGAGATGGGAAAACAGGCTGGCTCTGCACAAAGGAAACAGAATCCAGCGGATCTGAAGTTCACTAATTAATGTTACATCTTGTTTGTTTAATCTGTACAAAAACTCAACTGTTCAAATTGTAATCGTCTTAAACTAAGATCAACTAGGCCAAGCTAACTGGCGGCTACCCTACAGACATGAATGGCATTTTTACATCTAATTAGCATATTTTTAAATTGTTGAACTGCTCCTTTTAAGATTACAAAAGTGGCATTCGTGACAAAGTGTTGACAACTAAAATTCACAGCTCCCTTCAATGTTCCACTGCTTCGATAGCGTCAAAAATTAAGACTACACCTGT
>NW_022286647.1:2394-2755 GCF_004355925.1 Anarrhichthys ocellatus | reverse complement strand
CCTCTCTCCCTTCATCCTCCTCTCCTCTCCCACCATCTTTATGTGTCGCTCCATCAGCTGCTATTTTAACCATTCTGATGCCTTATTTGCTTCTTTTGTAGAGTTAATGACCCTCTCCCCCTCATTTCCCATGTCTGTCTGTCTGTGTGTCTGTGTGTGTGTGTGTGTGTGTGTGTGTGTGTGTGTGTGTGTGTGTGTGGTCTGACTGATGGCCATTCTGTGTCACGGGGTGACAGGGCCTCTAAAGAGAGGAGGCAAAGTGAAAAGAAAGAGAGCGAGTGAGCCAAGACGGATTGAGAGAGAGGCCATAGAGCATGCTAGGACTCTGTGTGTGTGTGTGTGTGTGTGTGTGTGTGTGTGT
>NW_022286647.1:0-2294 GCF_004355925.1 Anarrhichthys ocellatus | reverse complement strand
GGGGGGGGGGTTGTAGGGAGGGTCAGTCTAATTTGCAGCTCATTGAATAGAAACAAGCTTCCTCTGACAGGCGGGTTGGGGGGTCGTCACTGTGTTGGTGTGTGAGAGGCTCTGTAGCAGTGTGTGTGTGTGTGTGTGTGTGTGTGTGTGTGTAGAAAGCAGCAGGAACACTTACTATCAGACAGCAGCCGTCCAGATACTTTACAGCTATTTCCACGCTGAAGCCGATGACATTAGAAATATATATTCGTGTATCAATATTTTCTCAGAATCTCAATTTTAATACTAAAATAAGTTAAATCACGACTAACGGTTTCTTACAAACACACATGAATCCATGATCTGTTATTATTATATCAGCTTCCTCCTCATTAGCATCACTGTAGCCCAGACACATGGAGCTAACGCTAACGCTAACTCATTAAAACACAGGAAGTTATTACAGTTCAACATTCACCAGCCTTCTGATCCTCCAGTTCAGACAAACAGAGATTCAATCAATCTATGTGACACGTTTAGATATTTATTGATAATTATCAATTTATTATTTATTAATCAGTTAATAATCTTCAGAATAATCAATTAATTAGTCGTCAGATTAATAAAATAATTGTCATATTCATCAAGAAAACAAATGACCGCCAGTTGCAGCCAAAACTCATTTCACTTTTTCACTTATTTAAGTAAAAGTATTAATATGACAATATATAAATACTGCTGCTGCAGTCACAATGTTACTAAAGTAAAGTACAAAGCATTATGCAGATGAATATGTATTATATGATTGTATTATAATTATTGATGCATTCATGTGTTCATCACTTTAAAGGTGGAGCTCATGACTTTACATGCTGCTGGTAGTTTAGAATATAATAATACATCATCATGTATGTCAGGGTCATGTAGTGCAGTAAAAAGTACAACAGTTACCTCTGAGATGTAGTAACAGTATAAAGTACTGCTCTCGAATGCCACTTCAGTCCATTAGAAGTCAAGAAACGTGAGAAGTTTTAGTGCCGCTCACACTGATACTGAACCACTAAAGAGCAATAACATATCTATATCTATCTATATACTGTATATAACTCAAAGTAAACACCACAGTAATAAATATGAGTTTAATAATGATAACATATACAATAATAACTGCATCTTTATACATGCTTCATGTCTCGTTCCATCGATGATCTCTGATCTCTCACAGAAACAAGAGAACTGTGTGAAGACAAATAAAAGCGTCACATCTCACTCACTCCTCACAGACGAACACAGAGAAGTGTGATTCACCACAAGAGGACTGACGACTTTAAGAAGGATGTAAAATGCTTGAGGCTGTGTGGGTCGTGCTACAGATCGATGGTATCATGAGAGCGGTCGTGAAACATGTTGCTTGTTCTCCATCTGGTTGTGTAATACGTGCAGTGTGTGGTTGTATGGTTCTTTGATACACGTTGCTTTGTTTGTCTGTTTCTTTCTATTTACTACTATGGACACCGCTATAATGATAAGTGACGTGTCGTATCATTTGTACAGTATCGTGTCGTATCATATTTTATCGTGTCATATTTTGTCGTGCTGCGTCGATCGTATCATGTCGTATAGTATACGTATCGTATAGTATCATAATATTTGTTGTGTCATATCTTATGGTATAGTATTGTCGTATCATAATGTATCATGTCATATTTTATCGTGTCCTATTTAATCGTGATGTATGCTAACTTATTGTATCGTAATATATTATGTCGTATGCTAACTTATTGTATCGTGTCATAATTTATCATATCATATCGTATCTTATTTTATCGTAATTTATCATGTTGTATTTTATCGTAACGTGTCGTATCGTGTCATATTTTATTGTGTCATATCTTGTCGTGTCGCGTCACTCCGCATCGCTTTGTATTTAAAAAATAGATTTTTAAACAAAATGTCAGGAATGGTTACGTATTTAATTGGAGTGAGGCAGAAGTTTGAATGGTTGAGATTTCCACACATAAACAAATAAAATGATTATTTGCATGATGAGCAGCTCTAATACATTGCAGCTCAGCTGAACCTTCACATTGAAACTCTGTTTCTACGTTTGTGTGCATCAAACGTTGCTGAAGGTCAGCTCATGATCTCATTGGTCCTCCAGGACTGATGTCACTGTGGTGTCAGCGCTGCCTCTGCAAAGCCTTATGACATCATTTCCTGCAAAACCAAAGGAATCGGAGCGGCTGCAGTCGCCTCTGTTCATGCCTTTGTGTGTGTGTGTGTGTGTGTGCCTGTGATTGATTGTGTGTGTGTGT
>NW_022286645.1:2396-2757 GCF_004355925.1 Anarrhichthys ocellatus | reverse complement strand
CCTCTCTCCCTTCATCCTCCTCTCCTCTCCCACCATCTTTATGTGTCGCTCCATCAGCTGCTATTTTAACCATTCTGATGCCTTATTTGCTTCTTTTGTAGAGTTAATGACCCTCTCCCCCTCATTTCCCATGTCTGTCTGTCTGTGTGTCTGTGTGTGTGTGTGTGTGTGTGTGTGTGTGTGTGTGTGTGTGTGTGTGGTCTGACTGATGGCCATTCTGTGTCACGGGGTGACAGGGCCTCTAAAGAGAGGAGGCAAAGTGAAAAGAAAGAGAGCGAGTGAGCCAAGACGGATTGAGAGAGAGGCCATAGAGCATGCTAGGACTCTGTGTGTGTGTGTGTGTGTGTGTGTGTGTGTGTGT
>NW_022286645.1:0-2296 GCF_004355925.1 Anarrhichthys ocellatus | reverse complement strand
GGGGGGGGGGTTGTAGGGAGGGTCAGTCTAATTTGCAGCTCATTGAATAGAAACAAGCTTCCTCTGACAGGCGGGTTGGGGGGTCGTCACTGTGTTGGTGTGTGAGAGGCTCTGTAGCAGTGTGTGTGTGTGTGTGTGTGTGTGTGTGTGTGTAGAAAGCAGCAGGAACACTTACTATCAGACAGCAGCCGTCCAGATACTTTACAGCTATTTCCACGCTGAAGCCGATGACATTAGAAATATATATTCGTGTATCAATATTTTCTCAGAATCTCAATTTTAATACTAAAATAAGTTAAATCACGACTAACGGTTTCTTACAAACACACATGAATCCATGATCTGTTATTATTATATCAGCTTCCTCCTCATTAGCATCACTGTAGCCCAGACACATGGAGCTAACGCTAACGCTAACTCATTAAAACACAGGAAGTTATTACAGTTCAACATTCACCAGCCTTCTGATCCTCCAGTTCAGACAAACAGAGATTCAATCAATCTATGTGACACGTTTAGATATTTATTGATAATTATCAATTTATTATTTATTAATCAGTTAATAATCTTCAGAATAATCAATTAATTAGTCGTCAGATTAATAAAATAATTGTCATATTCATCAAGAAAACAAATGACCGCCAGTTGCAGCCAAAACTCATTTCACTTTTTCACTTATTTAAGTAAAAGTATTAATATGACAATATATAAATACTGCTGCTGCAGTCACAATGTTACTAAAGTAAAGTACAAAGCATTATGCAGATGAATATGTATTATATGATTGTATTATAATTATTGATGCATTCATGTGTTCATCACTTTAAAGGTGGAGCTCATGACTTTACATGCTGCTGGTAGTTTAGAATATAATAATACATCATCATGTATGTCAGGGTCATGTAGTGCAGTAAAAAGTACAACAGTTACCTCTGAGATGTAGTAACAGTATAAAGTACTGCTCTCGAATGCCACTTCAGTCCATTAGAAGTCAAGAAACGTGAGAAGTTTTAGTGCCGCTCACACTGATACTGAACCACTAAAGAGCAATAACATATCTATATCTATCTATATACTGTATATAACTCAAAGTAAACACCACAGTAATAAATATGAGTTTAATAATGATAACATATACAATAATAACTGCATCTTTATACATGCTTCATGTCTCGTTCCATCGATGATCTCTGATCTCTCACAGAAACAAGAGAACTGTGTGAAGACAAATAAAAGCGTCACATCTCACTCACTCCTCACAGACGAACACAGAGAAGTGTGATTCACCACAAGAGGACTGACGACTTTAAGAAGGATGTAAAATGCTTGAGGCTGTGTGGGTCGTGCTACAGATCGATGGTATCATGAGAGCGGTCGTGAAACATGTTGCTTGTTCTCCATCTGGTTGTGTAATACGTGCAGTGTGTGGTTGTATGGTTCTTTGATACACGTTGCTTTGTTTGTCTGTTTCTTTCTATTTACTACTATGGACACCGCTATAATGATAAGTGACGTGTCGTATCATTTGTACAGTATCGTGTCGTATCATATTTTATCGTGTCATATTTTGTCGTGCTGCGTCGATCGTATCATGTCGTATAGTATACGTATCGTATAGTATCATAATATTTGTTGTGTCATATCTTATGGTATAGTATTGTCGTATCATAATGTATCATGTCATATTTTATCGTGTCCTATTTAATCGTGATGTATGCTAACTTATTGTATCGTAATATATTATGTCGTATGCTAACTTATTGTATCGTGTCATAATTTATCATATCATATCGTATCTTATTTTATCGTAATTTATCATGTTGTATTTTATCGTAACGTGTCGTATCGTGTCATATTTTATTGTGTCATATCTTGTCGTGTCGCGTCACTCCGCATCGCTTTGTATTTAAAAAATAGATTTTTAAACAAAATGTCAGGAATGGTTACGTATTTAATTGGAGTGAGGCAGAAGTTTGAATGGTTGAGATTTCCACACATAAACAAATAAAATGATTATTTGCATGATGAGCAGCTCTAATACATTGCAGCTCAGCTGAACCTTCACATTGAAACTCTGTTTCTACGTTTGTGTGCATCAAACGTTGCTGAAGGTCAGCTCATGATCTCATTGGTCCTCCAGGACTGATGTCACTGTGGTGTCAGCGCTGCCTCTGCAAAGCCTTATGACATCATTTCCTGCAAAACCAAAGGAATCGGAGCGGCTGCAGTCGCCTCTGTTCATGCCTTTGTGTGTGTGTGTGTGTGTGTGTGCCTGTGATTGATTGTGTGTGTGTGT
>NW_022286644.1:0-2757 GCF_004355925.1 Anarrhichthys ocellatus | reverse complement strand
TAGTGAAAATGAGCTCGTAGACATCCTCAGGCCATGAGTGTTATCAAACATGAGAAGTTTGGGACCGTTTGAAACAAGTCCAGCTGAGTTACATCAGACATTTCCTTTAGCCAGTAGGCTTTGCGGGTTTACTGTAGCGCCCCCTAGTGGTCGAATGCAAAACAATTCTCAGGGTATGTTACTGGATGCGATGTGCACATATGCTGAATATTTTGGGAATTTAGAACAAATGGTTGAGAAGTTATGTGTATTGATATTTTGCCACGCACCTAAGAAGTGTATTGGTCCATAACTTGTAAACGCAAAGAGAACTTTTGATGATCTAGATCCACTTATGATCCACAGCAAAATTTTGTAGAAATCGGACCCAGCGTGTAGGAGTTCGCAAAAATGTGTTTTTTTTCACTAAATTCAAAATGGCTGACTTCCGCTAGGGTTTAGAGCATGGTTCCAAAAGACTTATTTTTAAGTCTCCATAGGATACATGTGCCTACCAAGTTTCATACATGTAGCCAAAACGTAGCGCTAGGGCTGCTCTTTTGAAATATTGTAGGGGGCGCTATAGAGGCAATTTAAAACGGCCAATAAAGAAAATCATATAAACTATTTCTTCCAATGACCTGTGACACATGTACAAAGTTCCATGAGTTTTTGAGCATCCCAACTCACTAAACCATCAGCTTCCTTTTTCATGGCAAACGATGCGACGCCATGGCAACAGGGTTCAACGAAAACTCACAAAATTCATGATGATGCATCATCAATGTCTTAAGGTTATCCTTACCAAATTTTAGACTCATCAGGTCACCTGGCTAGGAGGAATAAATAAAAGTATAAAATATGACATTTCCTTTAGCCAGTAGGCGGCGCTATGAATTATTGACTTTATTTCAATTAAAGTATGTTTAAGCTTGAAGTAGCATCATGCAGAAGAAGTTTTGTGCGGAGTGGATAATGTACCTTGGAGTTATAACAACTTATAATAACTTATGTTTTGATAAACAATGAGGCAAAATGGCCGCCACGCCACGATGAAAACTCTCGATTTTGATAACTTTTAATCACAAAGGTCTTAAGAGCATCCTGACCAAAGGAGAAGTTGATCGCTTAAAATCTCTAGGAGGAGTTCGTTAAAGTGCGAAGGCTGAAATTTGCAAAAAGTGACAAAAAAGCACAACTTCGCGGGCTTACTGTAGCGCCACCTAGTGGTTGACTGCAAAACAATTCTCAGGGTATGTTACAGGATACGATGTGCACATATACTGCAAGTTTTGTAATTTTAGGACAAACGGTTGAGAGATTGTGTATTGATATTAAGCCACGCCCCTAAGAAGTTTATTGGTCCATATCGTGTAAACGAAAAGAGATATCAAAAAGCTTTTGATGACGTAGATCCAGTAATGATCCACAGCCAATTTGGTAGTAATCGGACCAAGCATGTAAGAGGAGTTCGCAAAAATGTGTTTTACACTAAATTCAATATGGCGGAAAATCTAAGTAGGCGGAGCTTAGGGGTCTGATTGGCTTTTTTGTAGATCTAGCTCAAGTGGACATGTGTGTTGAATTTCAAGTAAATCGGACATACTGGACGAGGGGCGTCGCCGGTCCGACTTGTAGGGGGCGCTATAGAGCCATTTTTTTACACAGAAAGATGCATTCTTTTTCAGATGGCTACTTTCACCAGGCCTGACAAGTCCCCAAAATTTGGTGAGTTTTCATGCATGGCAAGTCCTCCAACCATGCGTACGTTTACCCAAACGGGTACAATATCAATAGGGCCTTCGCTGGCCCGACGTCGGTTGCTCGGGCCCTAATCAAGCGAACCGAAGAAGAGCATATTTACACTCTGATAGTGTGAAACACAAACCGTCCGTGCCTCTGTGTCAGTGCTCTGATGCTCTCTGACGCCTTATTTACCTTCACAGTACAAAATAAAATCCCAAAGTCGATCAATTCATTGTCATAGTGAATCATAAAAGCAGCTCACATTGAGATCACCACTGAGCTGGAGGTGAAGCTGCATCCCGTTCCCCTGTGGGTCTCGTCTGCTTGTTGCCGGACCACAATGCACTGGGAGGGAGCCGGGTGATGTGTGACAGCAGGCAGAGGCGTCCTGAGGACAACGAGCTCCGTTTAATATGAGAAGCGCCTCCTCGGGCCGAGCGGGAACCGTCGTGTGTTAGCCGGAGGCTTTTTAGAGCACTGCCAAAATACCCCCCCCCCCCCTGTCGCCATGGAATCCAGGACATGTGGCGCATGGTGGGCAGACATGAGCTGTGTTCTTATTGTAGTGTCACATTTATCTGTAGAGTTCTACTAAATGTTCCAAAAGTTACCATTACATAATGCCTCATTTGCATATTTAAACATGACATTTCATAAAACTTATAATCCCCGTCTGTGTCTAATGTGGAGCTCAGATGTGACCGTTCCAGCTGTTCATAGTGTGATACAGATGTTTTCACACACTGTAACGTGCTGGATGTGTTTATGATGTGACAGAGTTGGGGACAGCAAAGCTTTGCAGGAAGAGCGGCGGCAGCGTGGACAGTGGGAGTACTGCAGGTGCTGTATCTGAATCTGAACTGGTGTAGCTGGTGTTGGGAAAGACGGTGTGTGGTTGCTTCAGATGGGGAACTTTTCTTCTCACTGTTTACTTTTGTTTTTCTGATGAACGGGAACATTGGGCATCGCCTCTTTTAAAGGGCCACGGGAGGAGTTGAGACTCTTAAAGAGACAGTCCTGATGTTCTGTAGT
>NW_022286643.1:0-2759 GCF_004355925.1 Anarrhichthys ocellatus | reverse complement strand
GTGTGTGTGTGTGTGTGTGTGTGTGTGTGTGTGTGTGTGTGTGTGTTCTTTTAACACATGTAGATACAACCAGCTTTCTTTAGACATTGAATGAACTTCCTTGCTGCTCGCCACATAATTACACTTTCTCTGAAGCTTTTTAGAAAATATTGAATGTTTCTGTGTTGTCATTTTTGCGCCGCAGCAGTTTGCTTCCCGAGGCCCTCCATTCATTATGTGTTCACCGCTCAGTTCAAGCGTTAAATTAAGAGTTGCTCTCTCGTGCCCAGAGTGGGAGCTCTGTTGAATCCGGCTCTTACAGATCATCAGCGGCTCAGCAGTGCCCACAGGTTTAGCAGAGATAGACTCCACGGCACCCTGCTGTTACGTCCACATGATTCAATCAGGGCTCTGTGTAATTGGAGGCTGCGGAGTCATCGCTTACATCTGTCCTGCTGACTTCAGATGGCTACAGGGATTTAATGAAGTGAGGGGAAGGATGCTATTCATGTCACGGATAAAGACTCTGATAATGAGCTGTTTATTTCTAGGTTGGTACTTCTAAACATGTCCATGCTTTCACAGTTTATCAACATTTGAATTCACTTTAACATTTTTTACCTTAAGCCCCGCTTATTCCTTTCAAGTATGTTTTGCGCTTCTTGACAGAATTAGGAAAGACGTGGCTCCAGTTTCCCCTATAACCATTTAATATTGAGATAAAAGACGTTTTCAAACACCTGAGGATGAACAACGATGTGGAAACGGCAAAGGGAACACAGGAAGGTGGCATATCAGACCGAGGAGATTAGAACACAAGCATTCTTTACTCGTCAAGGAGAGTGAGGGCAGAATGATGTCGACCAACTGACCGATCTAAACCGGTCAGGTTACAGCCACATGGACAGTTTGGCACAAGTCATTCAACTCGTCCATTTTTTTTAAGCTTAAAAGGGTTTGTAGAAATGTACTTTATGATCATATTCATCTTAAGAAGCTTTTGGCCCAATGTCTCACTGTACAAATGCAGTGGAAGCGTCTGACGCTGGCGTTCTGGCGTGTTTTTAACAGGCTGAACGTAAACCAAAAGCGTCATGAGGCGTCTCAAACTGCTTTGACGTCTTTGATGCGACCTTGTTTCGATTGTGGAGCGTCTAATGAGGACTCATCCAGCTGGGGTTTTACCTGTACCCGCTGTAGCTGTTTGGAGAGAGCTAAAGGGAATACAAATGGAGTGGATATGGATTTGTTTCCCCCCAGAGGACGACATTTTATTAAAGAAATCAATTGTTAGTTAATATTGATAATACTACTTTTGCTTTCAGTGGTTAAAATGACTCGGCCTACTACCGTTAAATCAGTTTGTACCTTGATGGCAGACCTAACTGAAGCTTTGTTGTTGGTTGCAAAGATTGTTTTTGAGGTAAGAGAAGCTCCCCACTGTACAACTGCTAGTGGAGTGTCTTTGTATGGTAAACAGACTTTATTTGCATTTGTATAGTGCCTTTCTAGTCTAGCGCTTTAAACTAAATGTCGTCATGCGGACTGGAGGAGCCAAGACTCGAACCACCCAACTCCCGATCTGAAGACGACACGCTCTACCTCTGAGCCACAATAACTCCCGTGATACGTTTTCCCACTAGTGGATATTTGTGACGCCGATTTCACATATATACAGTAGCTGAACTCTCATCCACATCACCACTTTAGACTTCATAGTTCTGCCTGAATACAGACCTTTTGCTTAAATACTGCTGGTTCTGTGTTGGCGTTTCAAATCAAACAATGCCTGCGTAAGCAAGAACAACTTTGATAACGGTCTCTGGTCTTTCCGCTCAGGTATATGGCTCCGGAGGTCCTGGACGACTCCATAAACATGAAACACTTTGAGTCTTTCAAGCGGGCTGACATCTACGCCATGGGCCTGGTCTTCTGGGAGATCGCCAGCCGCTGCTCTATGGGAGGTGAGGATCCAATGACTATTCAATTCATTTTCTATAGCCCAAAATCACAAATTAGCCTCAGAGGGCTTTACAATCTGCACACATGCGACATCCTCTGTCCCGGGACCCTCACATCGGACCCTCACTCTTAACAGTGAGAAAAAAAGAGGAAGGAACCTCTTTCTATTTTATTTAAAACCACGTGTTTTGTTTTCTTCCTGTCAGGCATCCATGAGGACTACCAGCTGCCCTACTACGACTTGGTTCAGTCCGATCCGTCGGTGGAGGAGATGAGGAAGGTGGTTTGTGAGCAGAAGCTTCGGCCCAACATTCCCAACCGCTGGCAGAGCTGTGAGGTAGGACACGCACAGCTGCCTCTTTGTGAAGTCGGAGTAGATGGATTATTTATTTGTGTGTGTGTGTGTGTGTGTATATATATGTGTGTGTGTATATGTGTGTGTGTGTATGTGTGTGTGTGTATGTGTGTGTGTATGTGTGTGTGTATGTGTGTGTGTATGTGTGTGTGTGTGTATGTGTGTGTGTATGTGTGTGTGTGTGTATGTGTGTGTGTATGTGTGTATATGTATATATGTATGTATGTATGTGTATGTATGTATGTGTATGTATATATGTATGTGTATGTATATATGTATATATATATGTGTATGTATATATGTATATATATATGTGTATGTATATATGTATATATATATGTGTATATATATATATGTGTATATATATATGTGTATATATGTATGTGTATATATGTATGTATATGTATATGTGTATGTATGTGTGTGTGTATATGTGTGTGTGTATATGTGTGTGTGTATATGT
>NW_022286642.1:99-2759 GCF_004355925.1 Anarrhichthys ocellatus | reverse complement strand
CGTTTTTCTTGCATCTAACTAAAAATACATCCAAGAAACACACTGACTTTGAGACGATGGAACTGGAAGTACGAAAAATGCTGACTCACTTTGGGTTTTAGGATTCCCTCCTGCTGCGCTCTTATGGCGCGCGGTATGGACCGCTAGTGTGTTTTGTTACGTTTATTTCTGATGAACAAAATAGATCGAAGGTCGTCAATGAATTCAACTCAGATGTGGATGTTTTCTTAAAGATGGCGGCCTTCTTGTACAGTGATCTCATGTCAAATTACAATTTCCTGATCATGGGAGGAAACGTCTTTTACAAATGGGATAAAGTGACAGATCTGTTGAACATTTACATGTTGACGTGGTGTCGTAAATGTAACGTGATGTTAACGCTGGTCAACAAGAACACTTTAAAAAATGGCACCTTATATCTAAAAGGTCGCCGACCTCCTGGATTTCATGGCACGTTATATTATTCTGACGAAGCAAATACATTACAATAAAAAGCAAATTATGGTGAAAGTGTTGCAGCATTTGTGTTTAAATCACCTAGAAAATGGTCTGATTTGGAACACATTTACATTCAGCCGGGACTTTTAAAATGTCTTCGTGTCATTTTGTAACCCAACTATGAACTTGAGGGAGAAACTGTCCTTTCTAGATTGTTTCCATTCTTCTTCCATGATCCTGACTCGATAATCTTTATTTCTTACAACACCTGCCCAGTGGTGGAGAGAGAGGCGTATTAAAAGCAGCCCTGAGGCATTCATACAGTAAACAGCCAGAGGTCACACAAACACACATCGGAGCTGCTTTTCAACACGTTTCTTTCTGCTGCCTCGCCTCGCATTAAACGAGGGAGCAGGAATGAATAGCTGCAGGGCTGCATGGTGAATGAAGCGGGAAACACCCTGCAAGTCTCAACTGAGAGATCAGCAGCGTTAAGCTGGCCAGAGACAGCTGAGGAGACACCGGAAGTAAGGAAAATCTGACTTCAAATTAAAAGAAAACACTCAGATCCAGCACGGACAGTTAGGGAGTGAGAGACATGAAGCACCTGCTGAGAAATGATATATCGTTATAAATAATTATATATATATATGTGTGTGTGTGTGTGTGTGTTTTATATTATATTATAGTGAATATTATGATATGATATATATATTATTATATGATATACATTATTATATTATACTGAATTCCCTGTGAGGGTGACAATAATAAGATGTCCTGACGTGTTTGTCAAAGTGTTATTTACTGCTTTTTTTCATGTTGGAATAAAGGTTAAATATTTAACTGCAAAGTAGTAATACGTGTTTGATACCTTATTGTTTTTGCATTAAATCATTCTGGGATGTGGCACAGCCCTACCGAGAACATGTTCCACCAGCCGCCACTGCCGCATATAAATATTGCAATACTTTTATCACCATTGTGCTCTGTACAGATCGTAACTCGTGATATTTTGGTATTCAAATGAAATGGAATTGAATTGTTAGCTTCTTTGGAGATAGACGTGAATTAACAGACATTTATTTAAAAGAAATCTTGGAGGTTGCCACTTTAGGTAAAAGTATACAAGAAGTATAACGAGTGTTAAAAGTAAACTTTTACTTTTATTACTTTAAGTAGGCTACTTTTTCCGAATTATCAATATATACTTGATGCAGAAAATGTAAAGATGTCCCCTGTGACTGTTAAACTAATATATTTCATATCATTAGATTATGTTCACTCATGCATTAATGTAAAAGCAGGATTTTACTGTTGGAGTTGGTTGTGCTGGAGGTCAATGTTAATAGATTGATTGATTGATGAATTAATTGTTTCAGCTGTACTTAAACTACTGAGTAACTTAATTTACTTTATAAAAAGCTCTTTGTTTGTTTTCTATGCAAAAACCTTTATTTGTAAAGCAACTAAGTACTAAAGCTGTCCGATACATTTACAGATGTACTAGATGTAGTTGAGTAGAAGTAGAGAACAGCAAGAAAAGAAAAGACTGACGTAAAGTATTAAAGTAACAGATCATCTTATTTTCATCAGCAGCACTGATTTGGGGGGTTAGGGCCTCAGCATGGATTTTATTTTGAAATGCTTCACCGGTAGTGAGGTGTACCACTCGCTCCAGCTTGTCTCCTGGTGGACGGGGAGCGGAGAGTTGGTGGATCAGGATCAGAGTCGCTTATTGGGGACTAAGTGAGCTTCTCGTTCAGCTTGTCCAGAGGAGAGAGCGGCGGAGCCCGGAAACGTCTGATCCGAGAAGGTACGGCTGCTCTTTCTTCTCACTCTGCACACATCTGCACACATCTGCACACATCTGCACACATCTGCAAATACATAAAGGTCCGCGGAACCTTTTTTCTCTCCACCTCGTGCCGCTGATGGCGCAACGTGCAGATCTCACCTGTGCTCATTTCAATTAAGGGGAAAAAAAAACTTCCGGCTGTTTTTATTTACGATAACCTTTAGCAGCGATATGTGATGTGACCAAACATCTGGAGGGTGCAGGTGTTTACTACAGCACCTTAAAGTGAGAGGGACTCAGCAGGTACAAAGACATGACGCCTTAAATGATCGTCAGTGATCCCAACATGCTGTGAACGATAGGAGCAGATACTCTACATGTTTATTATAGGAGTTAGAAATATGTTTATTATAGGAGTTAGAAA
>NW_022286642.1:0-89 GCF_004355925.1 Anarrhichthys ocellatus | reverse complement strand
ATGTTTATTATAGGAGTTAGAAATATGTTTATTATAGGAGTTAGAAACATATTTCTAACTCCTATAAGAAACATATTTCTAACTCCTAT
>NW_022286641.1:0-2759 GCF_004355925.1 Anarrhichthys ocellatus | reverse complement strand
ATTATATATTACGACTATATTACCTATAGATTATATATTACGACTATGTTACCTATAGATTATATATTACGACTATGTTACATACAGACTATATATTACGACTATGTTACATACAGACTATATATTACGACCATATTACATATAGACGATATATTACGACCATATTACATATAGACTATATATTACGACCATATTACCTATAGATTATATATTACGACCATATTACCTATAGATTATATATTACGACTATATTACCTATAGATTATATATTACGACTATATTACATATAGATTATATATTACGACTATATTACACATAGATTATATATTACGACTATATTACATATAGATTATATATTACGACTATATTACATATAGATTATATATTAAGACTATATTACACATAGATTATATATTACGACTATATTACATATAGACTATATATTACGATTATATTACATATAGACTATATATTATGATTATATTACATATAGATTATATATTATGATTATATTACATATAGATTATATATTATGATTTTAATATCAACATGTAAACACAGTAAATTAATATTTCAGTGTTTCTCACCAAACAGGATGAAGAGGCTGTGAGGAGAGATGCTCTGTAGAGACAAACAGTGTTAGTAAAGTTACAACGCAGTGCTCTGATTGGTCGGTGGCTGTGTGACCGTGTGACCTCTGACCTCTGGGTTCAGGTTGGACACCAGCAGCACAGAGTGACCAGCAGGAGGCGCCACCTGCAGGGAGACACGAGGAGGAGACAACAACGGACCGGGGACGGACAGGGACAGACCTGAGGACAAAAAAACTTTATTTAAAACACCCACACAGGACAAATGGAGGAGGAGGAGGAGGAGGAAGAAGAAGAAGAAGAAGAAGAGGAAGAGGAGGAGGGATTTGAAACATTTAAATTCTCACCTGTGTGTTGATGGAAGGTCGGCTGGAAAGCTGCTGCTCCGTATGGAGGGAGAGGTACACCTGTAACACACACACACACACACACACTCTGGGCAAATCACAGACTGTGATGTTGTTTTATTATCAACCAGTGAACAGGAAGTGACCATATCTGGACTGAGGAGGAGTGACGTAGAGACGCCGTCTACATCTCTGGCAGAGACCTGTCAATCACAGTAGCCCCGCCCTAAAGCATCCCCTGCTTTATGGTCTGTGTGACTCTAAATGGACCATAATGTACTAAATGAACATCATGCTGTATTGAAGAAGACTTGAAACTAGAGATTGAGACCATAAACTCATGTTTACAATGTTTACTGAGGTAATAAATCAAGAGAGAAGTAGAGTCATTTTCTCATAGACTTCTATACAACCAGAGGAGTCGCCCCCTGGTGGACACTAGAGAGAATGCAGCTTTAACACGTGAAGCTAAGTGGCCTGTTTGGATCTCCAGCTAGCAGAGGTTAGCGTTAGCGTGAGCTCGTCCTACCGAAGCCGGCGGCGGGGTCCAGCTCTCCTGACGGGAGGTCGGCTCTGGTGAAGTCTCGGCTCTTGTCGTTGTTGTACTTCACGTTGAGCGCGCTCAGTTTGGAGAAGTCGATCCTCAGCGTGCAGCAGCCGTTATAGATGTTCTGACCGTCCAGAGACTGAAAGACAGGAAGTCACAGCGCTGCAATCTGATTGGACCAGAGCTTCATCAGAGACTCTGGACTCTAAACAGTACATTACTAATATGTATGCGTGTGTGTGTGTGTGTGAGAGCCTGTGTGTGTGTGCGTGTGAGCGTGCACGTGACTCACAGCCTTGGCGTGATGAGCGTGCACGGTGTCAATGAACTGCAGCAGAGCCTGAAACTGATTGTTTCTGGTGAACGTGATGATTTTCAACACGGAGCCGAACTTACTGAAGATCTGAAGAAACACAATAATAAAACCATAAACACGTAATATATAAATTATAACAATATTAATAGTAATAATCTCTGCTGTTTGCAGATGATGTGGTCCTGTTGGCCTCCTCGGATCGTGACCTCCAGCATTCACTGGGGCGGTTTGCAGCCGAGTGTGAAGCGGCGGGGATGAGAGTTAGCACCTCCAAATCTGAGGCCATGGTTCTCTGCCGGAAACCGGTGGATTGCTCCCTCCAGGTGGTGACGGAGTGCCTACCTCAAGCGAAGGAGTTCAAGTATCTCGGGGTCTTGTTCACGAGTGAGGGTAAGATGGAGCGGGAGATCGACAGGCAGATCGGTGCAGCTGCAGCAGTAAAGCAGGCGCTGCACCGGACCGTCTTGGTGAAGAGGGAGCTGAGCCGGAAGGCAAAGCTCTCAATTTACCACTCGGTCTACGTTCCTACCCTCACCTATGGTCACGAACTCTGGGTCGTGACCGAAAGGACAAGGTCGCGGCTACAAGCGGCCGAAATGAGCTTCCTCCGTAGGGTGGCCGGGCTCAGCCTTAGAGATAGGGTAAGGAGCTCGGTCATCAGGAGGGAGCTTGGAGTAGAGCCGCTACTCCTTCGCGTCGAAAGGAGTCAGCTGAGGTGGTTCGGGCATCTAATTAGGATGCCTCCTGGACGCCTCCCACTGGAGGTTTTCCAGGCACGTCCAACTGGGAAGAGACCCCGGGGAAGACCCAGAACACGCTGGAGAGATTACATCTCCCAGCTGGCCTGGGAACGCCTCGGGATCCCCCAGAATGAGCTGGAACATGTTACCGGTGAGAGGGAGGTCTGGGTCGGCCTGCTTGACCTGCTGCCACCGCGACCCGACCCCGGATAAGAGGAG
>NW_022286640.1:0-2759 GCF_004355925.1 Anarrhichthys ocellatus | reverse complement strand
ATTATATATTACGACTATATTACCTATAGATTATATATTACGACTATGTTACCTATAGATTATATATTACGACTATGTTACATACAGACTATATATTACGACTATGTTACATACAGACTATATATTACGACCATATTACATATAGACGATATATTACGACCATATTACATATAGACTATATATTACGACCATATTACCTATAGATTATATATTACGACCATATTACCTATAGATTATATATTACGACTATATTACCTATAGATTATATATTACGACTATATTACATATAGATTATATATTACGACTATATTACACATAGATTATATATTACGACTATATTACATATAGATTATATATTACGACTATATTACATATAGATTATATATTAAGACTATATTACACATAGATTATATATTACGACTATATTACATATAGACTATATATTACGATTATATTACATATAGACTATATATTATGATTATATTACATATAGATTATATATTATGATTATATTACATATAGATTATATATTATGATTTTAATATCAACATGTAAACACAGTAAATTAATATTTCAGTGTTTCTCACCAAACAGGATGAAGAGGCTGTGAGGAGAGATGCTCTGTAGAGACAAACAGTGTTAGTAAAGTTACAACGCAGTGCTCTGATTGGTCGGTGGCTGTGTGACCGTGTGACCTCTGACCTCTGGGTTCAGGTTGGACACCAGCAGCACAGAGTGACCAGCAGGAGGCGCCACCTGCAGGGAGACACGAGGAGGAGACAACAACGGACCGGGGACGGACAGGGACAGACCTGAGGACAAAAAAACTTTATTTAAAACACCCACACAGGACAAATGGAGGAGGAGGAGGAGGAGGAAGAAGAAGAAGAAGAAGAAGAGGAAGAGGAGGAGGGATTTGAAACATTTAAATTCTCACCTGTGTGTTGATGGAAGGTCGGCTGGAAAGCTGCTGCTCCGTATGGAGGGAGAGGTACACCTGTAACACACACACACACACACACACTCTGGGCAAATCACAGACTGTGATGTTGTTTTATTATCAACCAGTGAACAGGAAGTGACCATATCTGGACTGAGGAGGAGTGACGTAGAGACGCCGTCTACATCTCTGGCAGAGACCTGTCAATCACAGTAGCCCCGCCCTAAAGCATCCCCTGCTTTATGGTCTGTGTGACTCTAAATGGACCATAATGTACTAAATGAACATCATGCTGTATTGAAGAAGACTTGAAACTAGAGATTGAGACCATAAACTCATGTTTACAATGTTTACTGAGGTAATAAATCAAGAGAGAAGTAGAGTCATTTTCTCATAGACTTCTATACAACCAGAGGAGTCGCCCCCTGGTGGACACTAGAGAGAATGCAGCTTTAACACGTGAAGCTAAGTGGCCTGTTTGGATCTCCAGCTAGCAGAGGTTAGCGTTAGCGTGAGCTCGTCCTACCGAAGCCGGCGGCGGGGTCCAGCTCTCCTGACGGGAGGTCGGCTCTGGTGAAGTCTCGGCTCTTGTCGTTGTTGTACTTCACGTTGAGCGCGCTCAGTTTGGAGAAGTCGATCCTCAGCGTGCAGCAGCCGTTATAGATGTTCTGACCGTCCAGAGACTGAAAGACAGGAAGTCACAGCGCTGCAATCTGATTGGACCAGAGCTTCATCAGAGACTCTGGACTCTAAACAGTACATTACTAATATGTATGCGTGTGTGTGTGTGTGTGAGAGCCTGTGTGTGTGTGCGTGTGAGCGTGCACGTGACTCACAGCCTTGGCGTGATGAGCGTGCACGGTGTCAATGAACTGCAGCAGAGCCTGAAACTGATTGTTTCTGGTGAACGTGATGATTTTCAACACGGAGCCGAACTTACTGAAGATCTGAAGAAACACAATAATAAAACCATAAACACGTAATATATAAATTATAACAATATTAATAGTAATAATCTCTGCTGTTTGCAGATGATGTGGTCCTGTTGGCCTCCTCGGATCGTGACCTCCAGCATTCACTGGGGCGGTTTGCAGCCGAGTGTGAAGCGGCGGGGATGAGAGTTAGCACCTCCAAATCTGAGGCCATGGTTCTCTGCCGGAAACCGGTGGATTGCTCCCTCCAGGTGGTGACGGAGTGCCTACCTCAAGCGAAGGAGTTCAAGTATCTCGGGGTCTTGTTCACGAGTGAGGGTAAGATGGAGCGGGAGATCGACAGGCAGATCGGTGCAGCTGCAGCAGTAAAGCAGGCGCTGCACCGGACCGTCTTGGTGAAGAGGGAGCTGAGCCGGAAGGCAAAGCTCTCAATTTACCACTCGGTCTACGTTCCTACCCTCACCTATGGTCACGAACTCTGGGTCGTGACCGAAAGGACAAGGTCGCGGCTACAAGCGGCCGAAATGAGCTTCCTCCGTAGGGTGGCCGGGCTCAGCCTTAGAGATAGGGTAAGGAGCTCGGTCATCAGGAGGGAGCTTGGAGTAGAGCCGCTACTCCTTCGCGTCGAAAGGAGTCAGCTGAGGTGGTTCGGGCATCTAATTAGGATGCCTCCTGGACGCCTCCCACTGGAGGTTTTCCAGGCACGTCCAACTGGGAAGAGACCCCGGGGAAGACCCAGAACACGCTGGAGAGATTACATCTCCCAGCTGGCCTGGGAACGCCTCGGGATCCCCCAGAATGAGCTGGAACATGTTACCGGTGAGAGGGAGGTCTGGGTCGGCCTGCTTGACCTGCTGCCACCGCGACCCGACCCCGGATAAGAGGAG
>NW_022286639.1:1288-2761 GCF_004355925.1 Anarrhichthys ocellatus | reverse complement strand
TATATATATGTATATATATATACATATGTATACATATGTATATATATGTACATATGTATATGTATGTATATATATATATACGTATATATATGTATATATATATACATATGTATACATATGTATATATATGTACATATGTATATGTATGTATATATATATATACGTATATATATGTATATATATATACATATGTATACATATGTATATATATGTACATATGTATATGTATGTATATATATATATACGTATATATATGTATATATATATACATATGTATACATATGTATATATATATACATATATATGTATATATGTATATGTGTGTATGTGTATATTCACATCACACACACAGAGGCATCTTTAATCAACGAAGGGAAATTCCATCCCTGTCCTGTAGCCTCCATTAGCCATCCATCAGAAAGAAATCACTGCCATTGTAATAAATCAATTCAACAAGGTTCACAGAGCCATATGGCCCCGGTGCCCTCGTGATATAATGCTTAGGATATTATTACCCCTAAGCCCCGGCGTTTGTCTGAAAGGCCCTTCGTTCGCATGGCTGACGAAGAGGTGAGGCGTGCAGGCTCCGAGGCCAAGGTGACGCCGGCGAGGAGCCGGGCCTCACGCGCATGTACGGCCAAGGTGACTTTAAGACCACGTGCACGGGCTGAGGCTCAGAACACAGCTGATTTCCTCCTCCACCGATGACCCGCCCGGCACTCTCCTGCTCATTAAGCTTTGTTAGATTGGACTGCCTCGGGCGAGACGGAGAGAGAGCACGTGTAGCATGTTTGTTTGTAAGAGAATGGATACCAAAGCCTGAGGTTAGGTTTTAGTGAAAAAGTTGCAACTACAGCCTGTTTGAAGGTCTGACTGTAAATTTAAGGATGGATCAGAAACAACAAAATGACTCAGGAATAATAACACGGAAGGCAGCGCATTAGTGTTCAATTATTAACGTATTGAAGGTTCGTGAGTTTTCCAACTATTCTGAGATTTGAACCAAAGTTTTCTAGAAACAAGGAGTGACCTTGCCAGTGTCTGAAGAATACAGAAAATGTGATGCTTGCTGAGACGTATTTCACACGCCCCCAGATGGAGTTTATGGTCACCTTGTACTGTGCATATAGTAAAGAAACAAAACATCAAATTGACAGCTGGAAGATAAATTTGACAGCCAGTGAAATAAAAAGCCAATGAAATAAACTCCAACAGCCAGCTGTCCCTCAGCACACACCCTCCTCTCGTCTTTTCGCCCCATCGTCCTGTTTCTCCACCCGTGCCCCGCAGACGAGGCCGGACAAGTGTGACTGATTCAGATACATTGAGTCGGGGTCCCCTCGCAGCCAGGCAGAACCTGCTGTCAAGTGTGCACGGGATGGATAGGACACGGGGAGCGGGAACGAGAGACATTCACCATGAACTCCCCGCGAACCTTGCGCTCCCCCCCCCCCCCCCCCCCCCCCCCCCCCC
>NW_022286639.1:0-1188 GCF_004355925.1 Anarrhichthys ocellatus | reverse complement strand
CCCCCCCCCCCCCCCCCCCCCGCTGACATCTAACACCAGCCTCCTTGTTAATACACACATGTGAGCACACGCTCGTTTCCTGCGCTCCCTCACCCCTCCAAATGAATCACATCATCGCACACACTCTCCAGCGGTTCCCGATGTAAGAGCTGTTAGAGTACTAATGGGTTCCGCTGGTTGACTATGTGTGCCGCATTTGACTGTCACTTAGCGCGATCAGGAGTGACAGTGTGCCCGAGTGGCACCCTTGCCCCGCTGATGGAGTAGGTCACGACAGGACAGGTGCCTGTCGGCCACGGTCAGTTACAAACCGGCAGAGGAGGGGGAATGTGATGCTGAAGGCTAAAAGGAAGAGATATGATAAACGAGCTACCTCTACTTTTCATACACGCACTCCGGCAGGAGAGGTGTGGGCATGTGCATGTGTTGAAACTGTGCGTTTGTGCGTGGGATAACGGCGGCAAAGAGACTCCACAGCTTCCCGATTTTAATGACAATAGTACCACGAACACTTTCATCAGTTCATCGCAAATGGTTTGGATGAAGTCTCCGCAATGGCCTTGATTGTTGGTGATCATTGCCAGTGATTCAATTATCGGCTGTGGTTTACAGTCCGGCTGTCCAATTTAAAGCGCATCAGCAGCGACGCTCAGAGGAGGCAGCAGCTGACGGCAAAATGGATTTAACGACATTCCAAGGAACTTTGGGGGCTTTTTAAAAAGCACGGCTAGTAACTACTGGAGCAATGAGAACCCATCTTAAAGTCCCGGAAGCACAAAATGAAGTCCCGTCAAACAAATAAAATGATTGCGTTCGGTCCCCATGACCTGGTAGGCCTACGTCCTCTGAGTTATTTAGCAGTGTGGCTCTTATGTGCTCTTTATAATTGTTATATGTGAATGGAGCTCTGTGGCATAGATGAAGTTACATCCGGCTTCAACAGACTCGACTTGGTAGCATGATGGCAGTGGTGTTTTTATTGACTTGATGTTAATGATAAAAAGTAAAGTGGCCTCAACCTTTTGAGTAACAACAAGCTCCAGCAACATCTGAAGTGCTCCAACGTTTCTGCTTAAACAAAACTAAACGGGTTAATCAAATATAACAAGCACAGACGTGGTATATACGTCTGTATATATGTATATGTATATATATATATATATATATATGTATATATATATATATATA
>NW_022286638.1:0-2762 GCF_004355925.1 Anarrhichthys ocellatus | reverse complement strand
TATATATATATATAAATAAATAGATATTCAGCATTTTTAATGTAGGTAGATCATTTTGACTTGGTCATTTTAAAAAGTAGCTCGCAAGCCAAAAAAGTGTGGGAATTGTTTTCTCCACACACCAAACACAACTGCTATCCAGATGAAAAAGTGGCCATTCTAGCCACGAGTAAAGATAAAGGACGAACCCCCACATCATCTTATGCCCAGTCTAGAGGGGCCGACATGCAACATGAACAAGCCCCATCTTCCCCAAGCTCCAAGCAGACACAGAGACAGATGCCTCAATATGGTGATGATTGAGTTTATTTACAGTTTAACCTCTCAAGTCAGGTAAACAGGATGAACAAAAACAGGCAGCCCACCCCTGTTAATTTATTCTTCTCATTCCTGGTTTGTTCATTGAGGTACAGCCTCCACTTCTCAGAGTAAGAGGTAACTTGTGGCAGTGATTATGAAAGTGTGTTAAGTGCTGGATGAAACTGTCTGAAATGTTTGGGGAAAGTTACTGAAGGACTGCCACTAAGGTGAACCCTCGAGTCTTGAGAATGCTTCTCCAAGCATTGCAAAAGAGGCTTCAACAAATTTTTTGTCATAAATTGGAAACATGATTCATCGGCTTGTGCAACCACACTGTTTGTTGTGCAGGTAGATCTTCCCATGAATGCATCACTGATTCTGAGGTGCAGTCTTTTTCTCATCTCTGGTTTTTTTGAATCTCTTGTGCATATCTTGACTTAATTGCTCATATTGTTTTCTAGCCCTTTTTGAGGGACTCAGTGTTAATTTATACTTGGTATGTCACTGGTTTTCAAGCATGTTTCTAAACTCTAGATGTATGAAAAGTGCTTTTCCAGTAGCAGTAGTCATGCAACGGGTCCTTAGGAGTGTCCCCACCAACATGTCCTCCAAACTAAGCAACAAATCTGACCTTTGTGATTGCCTTTAAAAATGACACATTAGTATTTTCTGATCTAGCGGCCCTATCAGCACGACTGTAGGATTTCTGTACTTTCCAAAACTGTTGCTAATCAGTTACAAATGTAACAAATGTGTTTTTTATATAAGCATGTCCACTATTGTAACCGTAACCAGGTATCAATTGTTGTAAGCATGTCAATGAAGGTTTCCTAACCTTAACAAAGTACTTATTTGAACCCAGACCATGATCGTTCCCCGACCTTAACCAAGCTGTTTTCAGCTTCTAATCAAAGATAGATTCAAAGACCCCATGAATCTCTGAGAGGAATTCAGACGTGTCTGGAAGAGAGAAGGTGTTTGCAGCCAGAGACAAAAAGCTTCCAGCCTAACCACAATGACTCAGGACACATTCATCAGATCAGCATTAAGTGCTGATGTAATGTAGTCAGTATTGGTTGCATTAATGCTTTGTGTGCCAGACTTTACATCATAGTGCTATACCTCATCATATGCATTGTACATTTATTGTAAGTCGCTTTGGATAAAAGCGTCTGCTAAATGACGGTAATGTAATGTAATGTACATTTAGTGTATCATTAGTGTGTATTACTTAACTCTCATATTTATTCAGTTATTTACATAGAATCTTGAGGGAAATACCCTCCAGGGGACAGTTTTTTTTTCCATTTGAATATAGCCGTCATGGGAAAAATCTTCTTACAACAGCACCCATACCAAAGTACTGCCGATGGCAGTGTACTCGACAGTCCTGGGTCCACAGCTTAGATCCACCCAATCAGAGTGCTTCAAACTAAATCAGAATTTATTAATACCAAACTACTTTTTTCATGTTCTCTAGATTATACATGGTGACTTCTGAAAATAAAACCGGGATTAAGTTGAGGTCTAGTTTACCAATGGTAGCAGCAACATGTTTTCTAAATAATCGGGAGCTCATCTGTCCATGATCGTCTATCACTGTATGTACGGTGGATCACTGCTCAGTTAATACAATGAGTGACTACAGTCTCCGTCCTGCTATTCGGTGCAAAACAGCAAACATATCTGTGTCAGTGTTTGGCAAAACGCTTTCGTGACCTGTTCATCATGATATGATCACGATCCGATAATAATCATTAAAAGTGTGAATTTGTGTGGGAAGCACACTTCCTCATACACATCAAATATGATAAGAACAGCTGATGTCTGGCCGTAAACTGCAGCAGCTTCGATAATCACTGCTGCTGATTGCAACTGATTTCCACATACGGTGCCGTAGGGGGCGGTAAGAGTCGGCCCCTCGTTCACTACATCTTAGCATCTTCTTGCATCCAAGGACCCAGCACGGATCCACCAGGGAAGGGAAGTTCTAGTGACTGCATCTGTATCAAGACAGCTGCTTTTAGTTAGCCTCAAATTTAAAGAACAGTGAGAGCCTCTTGCTTACGTTTGTGATATGACAACACTGAGGAAAATAACAAGTTCAAGTTCAGCCATCAGTTGATTCTAGTTTCCCCGTCAGGAAGGAAGTATTTGGATATAGATGCTATTTCAGCCCCAAATCAACCTGCCAGCGTCCACTTCTCTCTGGTGATGACCCCGCCCTACTGGAGCAGAGTGACATATTTTCTCAAGACTGGTGTCCTACAGGCCCTCGTCACCCTGCATGACAAACTGAACAGTGATGTCGCTCTACCCAGTATGAGTCTTGCTACGATACTGCTCCAAACTCAGTCACTATCCCAAAATAAAGATATTCTCTTCCTCACGATTACATAAATTATATTCACAAACAGGAAGAGAAAGAGAAAAAAGTATCAAATGTACAGATCATCCATTGT
>NW_022286637.1:0-2763 GCF_004355925.1 Anarrhichthys ocellatus | reverse complement strand
AACACAAAATGCAGTTTTTAAATGAAGGTTTTTATTATTAACGGGGGAAAAAAATCCAAACCTACATGGCCCTGTGTGAAAAAGTGATTGCCCCCCCCACCCTGTTAAAACATAAATTAACTGTGGTTTATCACATCTTTGGAAAGCTGAGTTCAATTTCTCTAGCCACACCCAGGCCTGATTACTGCCACACCTGTTCTCAATCAAGAAATCACTTAAATAGGACCTGCCTGACAAAGTGAGGTAGACCAAAAGATCCTCAAAAGCTAGACATCATGCTGCGATCCAAAGAAATTCAGGAACAAATGAGAAACAAAGTAATTGAGATCTATCAGTCTGGAAAAGGTTACAAAGCCATTTCTAAAGCTTTGGGACTCCAGTGAACCACAGTGAGAGCCATTATCCACAAATGGCGAAAACATGGAACAGTGGTGAACCTTCCCAGGAGTGGCCGGCCGACCAAAATTACCCCAAGAGCGCAGCGGCGACTCATCCAAGAGGTCACAAAAGACCCCAGAACAACATCCAAAGAGCTGCAGGCCTCACTTGCCTCAATTAAGGTCAGTGTTCATGACTCCACCATAAGAAAGAGACTGGGCAACAATGGCCTGCATGGCAGAGTTCCAAGACGAAAACCACTGCTGAGCAAAAAGAACATAAAGGCTCGTCTCAGTTTTGCCAGAAAACATCTTGATGATCCCCAAGACTTTTGGGAAAATACTCTGTGGACTGACGAGACAAAAGTTGAACTTTTTGGAAGGTGTATGTCCCATTACATCTGGCGTAAAAGTAACACAGCATTTCAGAAAAGGAACATCATACCAACAGTAAAATATGGTGGTGGTAGTGTGATGGTCTGGGGCTGTTTTGCTGCTTCAGGACCTGGAAGACTTGCTGTGGTAAATGGAACCATGAATTCTGCTGTCTACCAAAAAATCCTGAAGGAGAATGTCCGGCCATCTGTTCGTGACCTCAAGCTGAAGCGCACTTGGGTTCTGCAGCAGGACAATGATCCAAAACACACCAGCAAGTCCACCTCTGAATGGCTTAAGAAAAACAAAATGAAGACTTTGAAGTGGCCTAGTCAAAGTCCCGACCTGAATCCGATTGAGATGCTGTGGCATGACCTTAAAAAGGCGGTTCATGCTCGAAAACCCTCCAATGTGGCTGAATTACAACAATTCTGCAAAGATGAGTGGGCCAAAATTCCCCACGCGTTATCGCAAACGCTTGATTGCAGTTGTTGCTGCTAAGGGTGGCCCAACCAGTTATTAGGTTTAGGGGGCAATCACTTTTTCACACAGGGCCATGTAGGTTTGGATTTTTTTCCCCCTTAATAATAAAAACCTTCATTTAAAAACTGCATTTTGTGTTTACTTGTGTTATCTTTGTCTAATATTTAAATTTGTTTGATGATCTGAAACATTTAAGTGTGACAAACATGCAAAAAAATAAGAAATCAGGAAGTGGGCAAACACTTTTTCACACAACTGTATCCACAGAGCGGGAAGACTCCAGCACACAGTGCGTACTGCAGTTGTTAATATTGCTGCTGGCCTCTTTGCTTCCCCGATGAGCTGCTCTCTGCAGTCATTCATCTCAGACGAACCTCCTGATCTTGCTGAGATCCTGCTGCTGTATCACCTCCAGTGTGTGATTACAGTTTTCATTGTGTTTCAGGTGTTAACTGACTGGGAATCTTCTTATTTCCCTCTTTCAATCTTAGCCTTTTCAATCATAGCATATTTAAAATGTATGAAGCCCTAATTTTAATTAACGAATATAGGACCAACAATTAACAAACACAAATTACGGTGTCATTTTGGTGTACCATAAATTACTAATGAGCCCCAGTAAAAAACATTTGCATAAAAGCAAAGAAGAGACACAGTGGATTTAGAGGTACATGACAGTACCTGGATGAATAAGAGAGACCTGTCAAAAAGATTTAGAAGTACTATACATTCTCAAATACTACATGACATTTATTTACCTCACCTTGCCTAACTTCAGAGAGAACCAGTGCTCCTGAGTTTGAGCCTCTGAGGCTCTACAAACCCCTGTAGCGTCAGTTTTGGACGTGTCAGGGACAGCGTGTCAATATAGATGCTTGTTACGTGCATGCACATGGCTTTCCAAAATAAACTTCCTTCTTCACAGGAAGTTAGGTTTAGGCAACAAAACTACTTTCACGTCAACAGGTCGGATCCTTACGCGGGAGCGTTTAAATCGGAGTCAGTTGAACGCGCAGTGCATCGCGTACAGACACTTAAGGGTGCTTCCATGCGTCTGTATCAGGCACCAAGGGGAAGCTGACCACGATCTGTTTTTCATAATAATGATAATAATCATAAACTGTATTTGTATAGCACCTTTCACACAAGAAATGCAGCACAAAGGGCTTTATAATAAAGGAAAACTTCAGACTTACTAAACGTAAGCTTGACGTTAAATTTAAAGTTTTACGTCTTACGCACAATTGAATCAAACACAGACCCTAACCGTTTCCAGCTGGGCGCAAATTCAGTCCAGGTCTCGATTACACTGAAATAAGCATTTTCCAGCCATTGGAACGTCTTCCCGGGGGTGTAACCTCACAGCAGGTCTTAGCTGCGTCGAGTACAGACAGAAAATTGCCCCAGCAACAAAAACCACCAGCGTGACGCAGTGGGGATTCTCAGAACACAAGATTTGAAGGGTTGGGACTGAGAACGAATTGACCTTTCACACAATGTCTACACAGCAAGCGTATACTGAAGGCAG
>NW_022286636.1:840-2763 GCF_004355925.1 Anarrhichthys ocellatus | reverse complement strand
TTTGTAAGAAACATTTTGGGTACTACATTTTATGATCATTTCAACAGGCTTTCACTTACTTACCGATATCTGTGTTACAGTCAGGCGGTAACCTCTAGGTCTGAAGAGTGAAGCCAATGCGGAAGTGCCTTAAACTTGCATTCTTTCTAAATGCTATCGGGGGCGACTCCTCTGGTCTGCAGAAGTCTGATTGTGTGGAAGTCAATGATACAATGACTCTACTTCTCACTCTGTTTATTACCTCAGTAAACATTGTAAACATGAGTTTATGGTCTTAATTGCTAGTTTCAATTCGTAGGGTATGTTTTAGGGTGTGACTACCTGGTGATTGACATGTGGCTAACACGGCGCTGTCCGTTCAGTGAGTTCGTATCCATTTACATTGTTACATTAGTCATTTAGCAGACGCTTTTATCCAAAGCGACTTACAATAAGTGTATTCAACATAGGTATTCAAGAGAACTACTAGTCAGCTAGAAGTCATAAGGGCATCTCCTTTTTTTTAAACAAGCATCTAAGTCAGAGCATAAACCAGAGCCAAAGCACAGTGCAGAACAAATCCGTATCCGTGTTTTTGTCTTACGACTTCATTTCATGAATGTTTTTACGCATTAAAAATGTCGTATTCAGCGTTTGGTTGTACTTTCCTCCGACCTCTCATGTCACTTCTGGTTGCAAAAAGCCAAGGGGGCAACGACCAAAGACCAAAATAGCGTAGGCTAAAAACCAAGATGGTGACTGCCAGTGGTGTATAGTAACGAAGTAGAAATACTTCGTTACTATAGAAATACTTTTTCCGTCCCTATACCGATAATGAAACCTGGGTTTGTGTATCAGCCGATACCGAGTACCGATCTGATACCAGTGTTATTAATTAACTGTTTGCCTCACTGTGTGGAAGTTCCTATGATCATTATTTTATTTCGAAGGCAAAATCAGGCTTGACTTAAACATTGCTTTCCTAACTTTTGAAAAACAAAATGAGACAAATAAATACATCGATACAAATGTACTGAATTGTTATTTATTTAAATATTGGTATCCAATACCGGATCTGCATGTCGTCACCGATAGCTGATTCGGCTATTTGAGTCAGTTTTGGACTGATATCAGAAATATGTTTCGGTATCGATGCATCTGAATAAATAAATAATATTAACGATAATTAATACTATACAAGTGTTGGCGCTCTGTGCAGCAGCGTGGGTGGGGCTTCAGGTCTCTTCAGACAGTTGATGATGTCGTCAGCGGGTCTTTACAGCCCTCTGCTCACTTCTGCTGCTGGATGCTGGATATATTAACCTTTCTAATGCATTTCCTTGCCATAAAACCTTGAATTGCAGCTGTTTTTGAAAGGTGCTGTGACATTAAATTAACCTTCTTGCCTTAAGTTCTCAAGCCACTTTACTCATACTAAACCAGCAAAATGTTGCAGAAAGTAATGGTCAGCTGTTTTTAATTGAATTATTCTCTTTAGATGACCAACAGACTATAGACACTATATTTGGGCCAACATGTCAAATCAGTTGAGCCAACTTACTGTATATTTTCAGGCTGTTGGGTGCAAATGAGAACTCATCAGTGATTGTCCCTGAATTTATACATCAAAATGTATTTTTACACATTAAAATATTAAACATGACCGTAGTACAACTTAGAATTTTCAACAACGATTTACAAGCATGACATAATTAAAACACACATTCAATTAAATTTTTTTTTAATTTTTTTTTTTTTTGTAAAAGTTTGCCTCAAAGGGTTTTACAATCTGTACACATACGACATCCTCTGTCCCAGAACCCTCGCATCGAAACAGGAAAAACTCCCCCAAAAACCCCTTTAACGGGGAGAAAAGAGGAAGAAGGGGAGGGTAGGGAGGGTAGGGGGGGTAGGGGAGGGGGGTTAGGGTAGGGGGGGTAGGGG
>NW_022286636.1:0-830 GCF_004355925.1 Anarrhichthys ocellatus | reverse complement strand
AGGGTAGGGGGGGTAGGGGAGGGGGGTTAGGGTAGGGGGGGTAGGGGGGGGATTATTTACTGCACGGGTACTTCTACTTTCTATTTTCTTTCTTCTTCTACTGATGAATCAATCCATGACGAGTAAAAGTACCCTTGCAGTAAATAACACCATGACTTTCTTTTATATCTGAATTGGTTCTTGTGGAGTTGGCGGATCACAGTTATATGCTACCATCGGCCATCAAATCATAGGCAGCATTTGGATAAGAATAGGCATCCTTGTGATCTTCCATGTGAGCCATTGTAACAAAACAATGGTTTAAGGCTTCACTGGGGGTCATTCTTGTTGCTGCATTTGGATCGAGCAACCGTTTTAGGAGATCTAAAAATGCCATTATGTCTTCATGTTCAACACAAGTATTTGCATTTGAGTTGTCCTCGACTACTTCATCCAAAGTTCCGACAGTGTCGAAAATCCAATTTGAAATTGTCTGGATACCGGTTGCCTCCTTGAACTCTTTTGATGTCTTCAGTCTCCATCTTGAATTGGGAGAGCAGTAATCCCTGTTGAAATACTGGTTGGTGTACATTCCAGCATTCAGCAGGTGGTCTTCTGGCTGGCCGAGTAGATGGCAAACAGTTTTCATTGTGTTGTATGTCGAGTCGTCAGTGAAGAGGCCCCGGCCAAAAAACAGTTCTGCCAGGAGACAGCCCAGTGCCCACATGTCGATGGCTTCAGATATGGGGAGGCCCAAGGTCACCTCTGGAGCTCTGTATGCACAAGGTTGCATAATCATTCCTTCCGTTACTTCTGAGGCTGGAATAGCCAAACCAAAGTCAATTAATTTC
>NW_022286635.1:0-2763 GCF_004355925.1 Anarrhichthys ocellatus | reverse complement strand
AACACAAAATGCAGTTTTTAAATGAAGGTTTTTATTATTAACGGGGGAAAAAAATCCAAACCTACATGGCCCTGTGTGAAAAAGTGATTGCCCCCCCCACCCTGTTAAAACATAAATTAACTGTGGTTTATCACATCTTTGGAAAGCTGAGTTCAATTTCTCTAGCCACACCCAGGCCTGATTACTGCCACACCTGTTCTCAATCAAGAAATCACTTAAATAGGACCTGCCTGACAAAGTGAGGTAGACCAAAAGATCCTCAAAAGCTAGACATCATGCTGCGATCCAAAGAAATTCAGGAACAAATGAGAAACAAAGTAATTGAGATCTATCAGTCTGGAAAAGGTTACAAAGCCATTTCTAAAGCTTTGGGACTCCAGTGAACCACAGTGAGAGCCATTATCCACAAATGGCGAAAACATGGAACAGTGGTGAACCTTCCCAGGAGTGGCCGGCCGACCAAAATTACCCCAAGAGCGCAGCGGCGACTCATCCAAGAGGTCACAAAAGACCCCAGAACAACATCCAAAGAGCTGCAGGCCTCACTTGCCTCAATTAAGGTCAGTGTTCATGACTCCACCATAAGAAAGAGACTGGGCAACAATGGCCTGCATGGCAGAGTTCCAAGACGAAAACCACTGCTGAGCAAAAAGAACATAAAGGCTCGTCTCAGTTTTGCCAGAAAACATCTTGATGATCCCCAAGACTTTTGGGAAAATACTCTGTGGACTGACGAGACAAAAGTTGAACTTTTTGGAAGGTGTATGTCCCATTACATCTGGCGTAAAAGTAACACAGCATTTCAGAAAAGGAACATCATACCAACAGTAAAATATGGTGGTGGTAGTGTGATGGTCTGGGGCTGTTTTGCTGCTTCAGGACCTGGAAGACTTGCTGTGGTAAATGGAACCATGAATTCTGCTGTCTACCAAAAAATCCTGAAGGAGAATGTCCGGCCATCTGTTCGTGACCTCAAGCTGAAGCGCACTTGGGTTCTGCAGCAGGACAATGATCCAAAACACACCAGCAAGTCCACCTCTGAATGGCTTAAGAAAAACAAAATGAAGACTTTGAAGTGGCCTAGTCAAAGTCCCGACCTGAATCCGATTGAGATGCTGTGGCATGACCTTAAAAAGGCGGTTCATGCTCGAAAACCCTCCAATGTGGCTGAATTACAACAATTCTGCAAAGATGAGTGGGCCAAAATTCCCCACGCGTTATCGCAAACGCTTGATTGCAGTTGTTGCTGCTAAGGGTGGCCCAACCAGTTATTAGGTTTAGGGGGCAATCACTTTTTCACACAGGGCCATGTAGGTTTGGATTTTTTTCCCCCTTAATAATAAAAACCTTCATTTAAAAACTGCATTTTGTGTTTACTTGTGTTATCTTTGTCTAATATTTAAATTTGTTTGATGATCTGAAACATTTAAGTGTGACAAACATGCAAAAAAATAAGAAATCAGGAAGTGGGCAAACACTTTTTCACACAACTGTATCCACAGAGCGGGAAGACTCCAGCACACAGTGCGTACTGCAGTTGTTAATATTGCTGCTGGCCTCTTTGCTTCCCCGATGAGCTGCTCTCTGCAGTCATTCATCTCAGACGAACCTCCTGATCTTGCTGAGATCCTGCTGCTGTATCACCTCCAGTGTGTGATTACAGTTTTCATTGTGTTTCAGGTGTTAACTGACTGGGAATCTTCTTATTTCCCTCTTTCAATCTTAGCCTTTTCAATCATAGCATATTTAAAATGTATGAAGCCCTAATTTTAATTAACGAATATAGGACCAACAATTAACAAACACAAATTACGGTGTCATTTTGGTGTACCATAAATTACTAATGAGCCCCAGTAAAAAACATTTGCATAAAAGCAAAGAAGAGACACAGTGGATTTAGAGGTACATGACAGTACCTGGATGAATAAGAGAGACCTGTCAAAAAGATTTAGAAGTACTATACATTCTCAAATACTACATGACATTTATTTACCTCACCTTGCCTAACTTCAGAGAGAACCAGTGCTCCTGAGTTTGAGCCTCTGAGGCTCTACAAACCCCTGTAGCGTCAGTTCTGGACGTGTCAGGGACAGCGTGTCAATATAGATGCTTGTTACGTGCATGCACATGGCTTTCCAAAATAAACTTCCTTCTTCACAGGAAGTTAGGTTTAGGCAACAAAACTACTTTCACGTCAACAGGTCGGATCCTTACGCGGGAGCGTTTAAATCGGAGTCAGTTGAACGCGCAGTGCATCGCGTACAGACACTTAAGGGTGCTTCCATGCGTCTGTATCAGGCACCAAGGGGAAGCTGACCACGATCTGTTTTTCATAATAATGATAATAATCATAAACTGTATTTGTATAGCACCTTTCACACAAGAAATGCAGCACAAAGGGCTTTATAATAAAGGAAAACTTCAGACTTACTAAACGTAAGCTTGACGTTAAATTTAAAGTTTTACGTCTTACGCACAATTGAATCAAACACAGACCCTAACCGTTTCCAGCTGGGCGCAAATTCAGTCCAGGTCTCGATTACACTGAAATAAGCATTTTCCAGCCATTGGAACGTCTTCCCGGGGGTGTAACCTCACAGCAGGTCTTAGCTGCGTCGAGTACAGACAGAAAATTGCCCCAGCAACAAAAACCACCAGCGTGACGCAGTGGGGATTCTCAGAACACAAGATTTGAAGGGTTGGGACTGAGAACGAATTGACCTTTCACACAATGTCTACACAGCAAGCGTATACTGAAGGCAG
>NW_022286634.1:0-2763 GCF_004355925.1 Anarrhichthys ocellatus | reverse complement strand
CACACACACACACACACACACACACACACACACACACACACACACACGCTCCCAAAGAGACGGACTCACAGGATTCTAGCAGACAGTCGATCAGGCAGAAACAAGAACCCATCACAGACTGAAGTCTCATTTGATGCGCTGCAGCTGCTTCCATGGCTAACTCTGAGAGATTATTCTGAGCGACTAAAACCACCACCACGTCAAACCGTTAATTACACTCACCATTACCAACGATCAGATGGATTACACGTAGAAACCAACGGATTGGAGATGCAGCGACACCGATAGCAGGTAGGATATCGGGCCAATACCGACGTCAATAGCTGGAACGGGTATTACATTCAGTTCCATGTCTTTGTACCCTATACCCGCGTTAAAAAGGTTTACACTGGAATTGTAATTCCTGGGCATCTTGAAGAGTTCTTACCAAGTTGCTGGCGTACGATTTGATATTTTACCAATAAATAACGATTCAATAAATGTGTATTCATGTATTTATTTGCTGTATTTTGTTTTATAAAGTTAGAAAAGGCAATGTTTAAGGTAAGCCTGATGTTGTCCCTTCCACACAGTGAGGCCTACAGATGATTGATCGGTGGTCGGGTCGGTACTCTGTCTCGGGCAGGTATCGGTGTCGGGACTGAAAAAGTAATCCCTTCTGACGGATATAAGGTTAAACACAGTACACCATGTCGCCATGATTACAACAACACTTCACTGCACAGAATGGGGACTTCATGGCCATTAGTAATGTGTTAATGATTATTAATCACCATCCTGATCCCAAATGACATCTCATTATGTCATCTGTTCATCTGTGAGCATTCAGATTACTACCATCATCAATTTCATCAACTAATATCACTCTATTTACACCTTCACAACCTTTCATCACCCTCACCTGCAGTCTCTGAATACTGCCAAAACAAAAGTAAAGATATATAATCTACAGCCACAGGAGGGCTTCCTAAACAGTCTGGAGAGTGCTGAGTGAGGAGTGGTTAGGAATCATAAAATGTTGGTGCAAAATCTCCTCCGTCTTCATTCCATCAAAGCACTTCAGCGTCCACACAGGTTAGTGTTTCACCTTCTCAGATCACTAAACGCTGTACAAACACACTCACTGTCACACACTAAAGCACATCTACCACACATGGACACACGCGCAGTGCAGCTGATTTTTGTAGTTTTTTTTAAAAAGCATCCTCCCTCACAGCGACGGGTCGGGGAAAAGGCTCCGGAGCGTCAGCAGCTGTGTGGATATCAGCTAAAAATCACATTAAAAGGAAGAAGCAAAGCACGAATGCGTTTCTAAACAGACACATTAAATATTCCTCATTTGCATATAAATCAAGCTCTTTTTCTCTCATCCCCACCCAATCTCACACACACACACACACACACACACACACACACACGCAATGCAGTTGGTCACATGTGAGGGCATGTAAACTAGTGTGTGTGTGGCGTCCCAGGGGGGCTACTGTCCCAGTAAGAGGCCGAGAGACAGACAGGGACAGAAATCACTGAGCCACGTCACGCCTCAGTGAGCAACACACAGGATGCTGTGTGCGTGTGAGTCTGTCCGTCCGTCCGTCTGACAGCTTGCCGTTGGACGGGTCACATTTCCTGTCGGTTGGTGCCTTAAGTTTCTCTTCCTTTATCTCTTTATTTTGTCGACTCGTATTCTCTGTCTCTCGCCTCTTTCCTTTCTCTCTCGAAGTCCACGATCACCTGAATTAACCCGCCGCTGTTTCCAGGAAGTGCTTCCTGCGTGACGTGTGTGTTTTTGCTGACTTACGGCAAAGCGTCCTCTGATACTTGTGTGTTTCGGGTTGACGCTCGACTCCTCTGAACCGTCCTGTTATGAAGCCACATCTCGGTGCTCTGCTGCTCGTCGCTGTATCCCTCTGTCCACAATGAGTGGAGAAGCTGAGCACTTCTTGTGACAGTAATCCCCCCAAATCCTCCCCTCCAGTGATTCATTGAGATAAATGCTTCTAAAGAGCAGCAGTGATATGTGACGCTGTCTTCTCTTTTGTTTCTTTTAATCTCTCCTCTGTTGGGTTTGTGTTTGCTCGTCTCGTGTACCCGTCTGGCTCTTTATTCTTTATTCTATTCTCACCATCTTAAAGTGAGGCAGGTGTCAGGACAGGCTTAGATCTTTGCTGATTTGTTTTGGCAGCACCTTTGGTCATTGCTAAGTTACAGGAACAATGTGCTTACTTAAAATAAAACATGCCATAGTTCCTCAGTTTAGCTTGTTTGGGTTTGGCGTCACTTTGTGGACTTTGAAACCGATCGATCGATGACAGAATCACGTGTCACAGTCACATCAGAGTTTCTATTGGTCGAAAAGCGGACGTGGATTAGTGCTGAGACCAGCAGGTTGTCCAAAGATGGACGCCTCGCTGCAGACCAGCGGGGGGGCTTCACTAAACGAGCTCCAAACTTTGGACAGGGGTGTGGGTGTGTGTGTGTGCGCGTGTGTGTGTGTGTGTGTGTGTGTGTTAGGGCTGGGCTTTGACAGCAGGAGTAGAGATGATGTAGTGCTGCACACACACTAGCATGCGAAAGAGGAAATACTGCAGTTAGTTCAGCTGAGGCACAAATCTGATCTGATGAGACACTTTCAGACCTCCTCTCTGTCTATCGATCTACCTGTTTATTTATATATCTATCTACCTGTCTACATATCTATCTATCTGTGCTCCTGTCTCTCTCTCTCTCTCTCTCTGTCTCTTGTGTACATAACACTCCTCT
>NW_022286632.1:0-2765 GCF_004355925.1 Anarrhichthys ocellatus | reverse complement strand
GATGTGTAATAAAATGTTCATAAATATAGTGATGTGTAATAAAATGTATATAAATATAGTGATGTGTAATTGCATTAATGTACAGCTCCCTTCCTCAGAGATCCACTGATGAAGGAGGATATTAGTTAGATTAGCGTTTTATAGGGAGAGAGTTCTTCCACATCGCCAAGATCCGTTATCACATCATGATGACTTCCTATACGAGCGCTATCCATTCTGCCCACAAGGAATCATTTATTTACAGACCTTCTGGAGCCATACATTGAACACCACACGCTGCAGCCGAGCATTGATGTCTCACAGACTGGATGCAGCCTTGAGCTGTTCTGCGAGTGGTACATTGTTGTACAGTGTCGGCGATGCGGAGAACATGGGGAAAGCCGCTGCATGCCGTGCTGTTCGTAAAGTTTATTTGGCGCTTAATAAACTTATGGATGTGTTCATTACATCACCATGGCACATATTGTATTGACTCAGCATTCTGAGTAATGTGTGTGTGCTTAGTGTTTACTTGCTCCCATGTCCTCTTGATGGCTGCGTTGCATACATGAGGGTTAAAGCACTCATAATGATATGACAGTGTTATTAGTACACCAGCATATCATTACTGTAGAACATGATGAAGGTGGACTCATGATAAGAACAGAGAGAATCACACACTATTTATCTTCACTGCTTCAGTTGATTGAATGTATGATGATGAATAATACACACACACACACTGATCCGCCCACACACAGATTCACACACATAGATTCAAACTCCTAGTTCTATATGGTAATCTACACAGACATGTATATACACATATATAGTACATGATACATGAGGGCATACAGTACATATATCCTCATATTAATGAGGATCAGTAGATGCTCTTTGGGCTTGTTTTTATATTATTGTGAAAGAGTTGATATCATTATTGTCGCTATAGATCTCATTGGATGATGCATTCATTAAGCCTACTGCCAGCAGCTCATTTAAAGACATATCATCTGATTGATTGGGGTGATGAGGCATTAAAATGAGCCGATACATTTACAACACTTACGCATTTAACGTGTGTGTGATATTTTGCGTGCTTCTTGTCTAGCCCTCGCAGCGGTGGCGGTGTTAGACTTTGCTGTGATTATGGTCTTGAATTCCTCATATGCGTTCATGATCATCTCCTGCTCGTCAGCGGAGTAAAAAGAGGCTCTTTCTTTGACTTTATTTAACATTGTACTGTTAGAAAATCATGGTTTCGGTGATCGACGCTTCCCCCTTTTGACGTAGGACGGGCACGCGCAATTATCCTGATTACTGAAGTCGAATTAACGAGACTGTTTGAGAGGATCAGCATTGGAGAAACCGAGATAGCCTGACGTCAATCATCGGGTTAATTTAAACTGCTAATAGGACATTTGATCGACTTAGTTGAACCACGTACGAGGAACGGGGCCCAGAAGAACCAGGAGACACACTCCAGGTCCTGGTCCTGGTCCTGGTCCAGGACCTAGAGTGGACCGTCTGCAGCAGCATCACTGACCTTCTTTGGTGCCCACAGAGTTGAAATAACCGGCTGAGAAGCCTCCAGTGAACGCCCCGTGGAACCTCTGGTACCGGCCCTTCTCGTCCTTCACCGTCTGCTCGTGGAGCGGGACGGGCTTCTTCAGCGGCTCGTCTACCACAAACAGATAATATATATATATATATATATATATATATATATATATATATATATATTTATATTCATGAATGAAGTCTGGTTATAAACAAGGATGCTAAGGTAATGAGCTAATAACTCAGAGCTTGTTGTTAGCTTAGCATCCTAAAGTGACCCTTTAGGCTAATTTCTCGCAACATGAAACAGTCGTAAAACTAGCAGATTATATATGTTTTAATAGTAATATAATAACAGTAACTGTACCTTCTTCCAGAGGCTCCAGAGGAGTCCCGTAACTCACGAAATCCTCGTCGCTGTCGCTGTCGGACGCCATGTTTGTTTTACTATAACTACGGTGGTCGTAGAGGGACAAACATGGTTTATTTCTGGTTTTCTGTTTGGAGCTTTAGCTTTAACCTCAGAGTGATATTTAGCATTGAAACATTTTACTATTAAAGCAGCAAGTTTATATGAAGAGAGAGAGACAGAGAGACAGAGAGAGGATCAGTAAATAACTTAAAAAGAATGATTAACATATATATAATATTATATATATTAATCATCCTTTGTGATATTTATATTTATAATAATTATTATATAATATAGATATATTTATATTATTGTATAATATAATGACATCACACATCTATAATCACTGATTGATCCTCAATAATAATCAATAAATCTGATGTGACATCATCATACTGAGACCTGTGAGGTCATAGAGGTCATGTGACCACCAGGTGTCGCTCTCTGCTCACAGATCTCAGGTCTGATGAACACTGAGTGACTCACTGAGAGATCTGCTGATCTCTGTTCCGGTCATATTTACTTTATATACAGTATATATAAATTAGTGCTGGGCAAGTTAACGCGTTATTATCGCGTTAACGCATTCATTAATTAACGCTGACAATTATAAAAAAAAAAAATTTTAATTGAAAGACAAGAGACAATACATAGACATAACAACAAGAGGATGACAAGAACAGTGGGATAAAAGCCAGCAAACATCTTATAGTCAGGTGTGTGTGTGTGTGTGTGTATATATATATATATATATGTATATATATATGTGTATATATATATGTGTATATATATATATATGTGTGTGTATATATAT
>NW_022286631.1:0-2766 GCF_004355925.1 Anarrhichthys ocellatus | reverse complement strand
TTAATTCTATTATGTTTTTGTTTTGTTTTTTCAAATGGAAAAAGCCTAAAACTATAATTTTCTTGAAGCTGTGATGTAAATCCGTCAGTGATTTAGTCATAATTTGATATACTCTACAGAAAGGATACAGAAGGATTTCTGTTCAAGTACATTTTTTATAAAAACAATTTTGAAAGCATCCTGTCAACCTCTGTGTGGTCTTTTCATCTACTATGAACGTGTACCATATAGATAGATTTGAGGCTCATGATTATTTGCTTGGTGCAACAATTTTTTTCTTTGAATCTTTATTCAACTTTTGATCATCTGTTTAGACCTTTTCTGACTTCATAATGGGTGTGTATTGCGCAGCTCATAGCACGTGAGGTTATCGCTAGAGTGTAGAGGAGCTCAAGAATCTTGTGAAATTACTTTTTTTAATTTACCACCAATCCCACAATTTTCACTCTTCATCCATCATTTTTGGACAAAATGTAGCTAATCTTGTCCTGGTTGCAGACACATTGCTCTGGAATCGAACAGACTTACACATTTGTCAGCCTGAAAGTCCAACAGTCTGCTCCATAGAGACACAATTAATTCTGACTCTAAAAAGATCTTGCACAGAAAACCTTCCCCCATTTCTAGATTACCACAAAAGCCACATTTGTTACACTACAGACAACTGTCACATTATCTGTTCATCAAGTCGTCCTTCCTCTCAAGGTCTGATAACTATGGAAGCCCAACACTTTTGGTGCATCCATCTGTAACCACAACACTGACCGGATGTTTCCAGTTGCTATAGAAAGTCGAAATTATGAGATAGAAAGTCAAAATTTTGAGATACTTTAACACAACAGTCGTAGAGCAGCTCTTCATAGGTTACCCTACATTTGACATATAAATGGATTGTGAGTACATTGAAGACTTCTTTGAACGTGGCTTTACAACAGATGAAATACTTCAATTGATTGATGTTTCACATGGATTGTACTGCGCAAACGCACCCTTGAATAGAATTTTAACCAAGAAGCAGCTCTGGAGTATAAAGAATAAAACCAATGTGGCTGAGGTGGCGACCTTCAATAAACAGCAACTGGAAACACCTTTTTTTTTGCTGGCGGGAATCCATGGATATCGAAGCAATAGGAGCTACGATTTTTTTTTTTTGAGTTTTGAAAAGTATTTTGACGGGTGGCCCTCAGCTTTAACTCTGTGTAAATCTGGTGCAACTCTGTAGTCTCTTTGAAGTTACATCACTGTGGCAACCTATGATGCTGGCAGGCACACAGGTGATTGATATGAGCTAATTAGTGCAGTTTGACTGACACACACATACATGAATAACTTGGAGATATTCAGGCAAAGGCATTGTTATACACCCTGTCTCTGTCATTCTGTCTCTCTATCTGTCTCTCTGTCAACCTGTCACTCTCTCTCTGTCTGTCTGTCATTGTGTCTGTCTCTCTTCCATGTACAGTATATCTTGTGCAACTCTGTAGTCTTTTTGAAGTTACATCACTATGGCTTCCTTTGATGCTGGCAGGCACACAAGTGATGAGCTAATAATTAGTGCAGTTTGACACACACTGACAGACACACTGACACGCACAGCCTGTCATTGGCAGCCCATTGCTCCCTATATACAGGGATGGGTCAAATGCAGAAGTCAAATTTCGTGTATGTGTATATGTATATGACAATAAAAAGGGTTTCTATGTTTCTTCTATACTGACACGCATACACAAATGACTTGGAGATATTCAAGCAAAGGCAATGTATTACCCCCTGTCTGTCTCTCTCTGTCTGGCTGTCTCTCTGGCTGTCATTCTGTCTCTCTCTTTCTCTGTCTGGCTGTCATTGTGTCTGTCTCTCTCTGGCTGTATCAATCTCTCTGTCTGTCATTCTGTCTCTCTCTCTGTTTCTGTCTCTCTCTCTGTCTGTCTGTCTGCCCGCGCCCTTTCAAAATAACAGCCCCATGGATTAACTGTATTTTAGCAGGAAGCTCAGAATGAGGCTTTTTTTGTTTAATTGCATAATGCTCTTATTAATACTGCGACAACTATATTATTAATATTTGTACTATTACTACTACAACTACTGCTACGTCTACGACTACTACTACTACCACCATTACTACAACTACTACTGCTGCTATTACTACTACCACTACTACTACTTTTTCTACGATTACTTTGACAGTTAAATCATTTAGCTTTAGCTAATGCGGTTTAACTTCCAACTCTACCAGTTATGCATTTCTACTACAGTTTTTCAGCAGTGTAATGCAATGCTTTTGGCCTTCAACATTTTTAAGGCAGGTAGTTTCACATTTCTGTGTTTTCACCAGTGCTTTGCAAATGATGATGCATTTTCTAGTTGTTTTTTATTTGCTCACAATTGCTTTAAGAGTATTGAACACCAACTTTCTGATTGTCATATCCCCAACTCAACCAATAAAAGTGTCAGGGTCAGTGAGGTTATGACAGTTAACTTGTAGATGTAATACTCAAAGTGGGCTGTTCGCAGTGCTCCACACCAGCAGCTTTCTTCCTTTGGGGGCAGCAAACACTTTCCACTGCTAACATTATGAACCAGGGAGATGAAATTTACTACAGATAACTACATCTCAGAGGGATTCACTCATCACATGGGCCAGATATGGAAAAAAGGAAATTATGGAAAGTAGATTCAATAGAATTACATGGTACTCTAAATAGGCTTCAATCTAAAAATATTGTACAACTTTGACTTTAGGCCTTTTAGTACTCGTGTTCGTCTCAG
>NW_022286630.1:0-2766 GCF_004355925.1 Anarrhichthys ocellatus | reverse complement strand
CAAAGAAAACAAAGACTAACTCGAGTTTGACTTTAACACCAATGACTTGTGACTTTACTTGGACTTTTGGTCTTTTTACTTGGAATGACTTGCTATGCTCCCAAAGATTAAAAATGATGTTACAGTATCAGAAGCGGATGTAGCAGTACAGAGAAAACAAGATATCTCGGGTTGTCACATTCACATATGAGAGTCGTAAATGCTGAACTTACAGCGATATAGCAAATAAAGAAATCGCAGATAGAGACACGACAACTTTCAACCTCATTCCACATTTAAAGCAGCACAAAGTTAAGGCCAGCTTTAATGTTTTCCTGTGCAATTAGTTATTAGTGCCAGTATTTTGGTTGTGCGCTCTGAGGGTTTTGCCTCCAAATAGAGTAGTTCAGATAATGAAGCTTGTGTATAATATTATCATATCCGAGAAATTATGGATAAAACTTCTTAAATACGACCGTATTTGTAATAACAGGAATTGTTGTTTAACCATCATAGCATGCCAGCCCTCAAGCAGCCTTTTGGAGAAATGAGGAGAACCAAACAAAATGTCCTGTCTTTGCAGAAATGTCCTCCCTTCAAAGATCAGAAACTCACAAAGACAGAAAAGCCAGAGCATGTGCACCTACACACACCTACACACACACACACACACACACTCAAAAACACACAAACGGAGCGAATCCTACAAAGACGAGCAGACAAAAAAAACTCCTCCCCTCAGTCGTCTTTGTTGCAATGGAGCGACCTCGCCTCCTCTGATCTGTCACATTCACCTGCGGGCTCTCTTCTGTGGAACCACCTGTTGTCTGGGTAGGGGCCGCTCCTCGCGCCCCATGTGGGTGTCGCGAAAGATGTCACAGAGGTGCCACAGAAGTTGCTCTTATTGTGTCCTTGAAAAGTTTCTCGAGAGCAGCGTTTCATTTCCTTACCATGGCAACAACGTTCCTACAAGGTCAGATCAAAAAAGGAGTCTGAAAAGGAAGGAGGGAGGGATGGAGAAGGAGACGAGGAAAAAAAGAAAAGGCGTAATGTATGTGAGAAGTAGTGGAGCGGCAGTAGGGGGAAGGAAAATGATAGCATGGGAAGGGGAGGGAGAGCAGCGAAGGAGATGCGTTGGGTGAGCAGGTGCAGCGATATCAGAGGATAATGGGTAATATGACCAAAGGGATGATGGTTCAAATCCTTCTTTTGTCCTCTCTGAGCTCTGACCTCACTAGGGCAATGAGGACAGGGAAAGGGGGACAGCACTGATCCTCTGAAGCCATCGAGAGCAGAAGCGAGGTGCATTGTAAGTGGGGTGAGCGGAGGCGAAACGACGGAATGGAATGGGAGAGAAAAAAAGAAAAGAAAAAGAGTGCAGCAGGTGGAGGTTAAAACGAGACCTTGGACTGGAACAGGCTGAATCGGAGACACAATCAGTTCAAGGATGTTCAAACCCATATGGCAGGAAGGGTTCATCGGTAAGAGAAATTGGACAGAAGCGTGCACATATGTGACCCTGTCTCTTGCACTCTGATTGGGCGGTACTGTGGCGTGTCCGCCAAATGTTTACCTCTCTACCAGAGCTTTTTCTTTTTTAAACCACTTGTTTCAGCCGCAGAATCGACTCATAACACAAACATTATCTTTTCTCTACCTGTAGAATGACCTTTTTTCACCCCTGTGTTTTTCCCCCTCTTCAGGCACTTCCTGTTCAAGACGTCGTCAGGGACCACCCCTCTCTTCAGTAGCTCCTCCCCCGGTTACCCCCTGACCTCGGGAACTGTGTATTCTCCGCCCCCTCGCCTGCTACCCAGAAACACCTTCTCCCGCTCGGCCTTCAAGCTTAAGAAGCCGTCCAAGTACTGCAGCTGGAAATGTGCGGCGGTGACGGCCATCGCAGCTGCCGCCCTGCTGGCCGTCCTGCTGTCCTACTTCATCGGTAAGTGATGTGACGCACCACATGTTGTTCATGAATAGGATACTTTAATCATGTCTTTTGAATGCGCATGCTTAGTCACACATTTTCTTTTAGGTTGGTTATCCCTGTTTGTTTCTGGGACCCATAGCGCATGAACTTTGCTCTTATCTGTATTCGTCCCAGACCACAGTGGGGGGGGAGCGTCAAGCCAACGGCCCGTTGTAAACACAAGGCAGATTCTTGAGGTGCAGGAGTGTTGTCACTGCAGTCAAAATGAGACTCAGCCAGGGCCCTGGCCTCCACTCTGCATCAGCAAACAGACCGTCAGACAGACAGAAATATTCACACACCACAGCATAATGTGGCTGTTTCTTTTTTTTTTTTTTTTTTTTGTGAGCAGGTATCAGTTAAGATAGGAATCCCTGACTCACCCAGCAGGGGAGCGGATGCCTCTTCACTTATCTGAAGCCAATGCGCGATAGTCATACTTAAAGGAAATGCGGACGCTCAGCGGAGAGCACTTAGCGAGCACCTCGGGAGGACATTGTGATGGCTGGCTTCTGGTTGATCTGAAGGGAAGAGAGAGAGAAAGAGCAACGAGTTGGGGAGTGTGTGTGTGTGCGTGGGCGAGGATTTTATCCTCTCTTGACCTGGTTCACTGGACAGGAGAATGCAGGCCTGTATGTGTGTGTGTGTGTGTGTGTGCGTGTGTGTGAGTGTGTGAGAGATAGACAAAAAGGAGGAACAGAAAATCTATGTATGCTTGGCTGTGTTTGTGTGTATGTGTGGTTGTTTGTGTGTATGTGTGGTTGTTGGTGAGTGTGTGTGTGTGTGTGTGTGTGTGTGTGTGTGTGTGTGTGTGTGTG
>NW_022286629.1:0-2766 GCF_004355925.1 Anarrhichthys ocellatus | reverse complement strand
ATTGGAGGGTTTTCGAGCATGAACCGCCTTTTTAAGGTCATGCCACAGCATCTCAATCGGATTCAGGTCGGGACTTTGACTAGGCCACTCCAAAGTCTTCATTTTGTTTTTCTTAAGCCATTCAGAGGTGGACTTGCTGGTGTGTTTTGGATCATTGTCCTGCTGCAGAACCCAAGTGCGCTTCAGCTTGAGGTCACGAACAGATGGCCGGACATTCTCCTTCAGGATTTTTTGGTAGACAGCAGAATTCATGGTTCCATTTACCACAGCAAGTCTTCCAGGTCCTGAAGCAGCAAAACAGCCCCAGACCATCACACTACCACCACCATATTTTACTGTTGGTGGTAAAGTCTCTCCTGGTCTGAATCGGACCAGGAGAGACTGACTCGGACCAGGAGAGAGAGAACGTGGTTATCGTTGAGGTGTTTCAATATCAACATCATGTTGAGTTCATTTAGCTCATCCTCCTTCTCATGCTCCTTGTTTCAGAGCGTCTGTCGGACTCCACTGAACCTCCTCCTGTCCTGTCCCAGACTCCAGGCAGCTCAGCGGCGACTTTACTCCACTGAACCTAAAGGTGAGAGCAGATGTGTGAATAAAGAAGAACAGCTGGATCTCGTGCTCGTCTGTCCTCAGTCGGGTTCAGAACAACAAGCTGCTGACAAAGAAAAAGATAAAGTGCACATTAAGATTTACTCCCAAAGCTTCTTATTGATGCAACATCTGACCTACAAGATCTTCATCTTCATCCACGTAGAGAACCAGCAGGCCACACATACGGAAACATTAAATCAAGTTTAGTCACTTAGATTTAATTCCAGTCGGCAGCGGAAACAACTAGAGACTAAATGAAACTACAAATGAACCACTTGTAGTTCTGTCTGTTCATGTTGTAAATAAGCCAGTTTAAATACAATAAATGATGCAGTTTAGTTGTTCATCTGATGTTTGGAATCAGCATCAGCACCAGAAACTATATCGTACTGAGGTTAGAAACACTGGTTTGATCCAACAATCACATGTGAGTTTCAGATGGAGCAGCAGCAGCAGGAGGAGCAGCAGCAGGAGGAGCAGCAGCAGGAGGAGCAGCAGCAGGAGGAGGAGGAGGAGGAGCAGCAGGAGGAGGAGGAGGAGCAGCAGCAGGAGGAGGAGCAGCAGCAGGAGGAGGAGGAGGAGGAGGAGGAGCAGCAGGAGGAGGAGGAGGAGGAGCAGGAGGAGCAGGAGGAGCAGGAGCAGCAGGAGGAGGAGGAGCAGGAGGAGCAGGAGGAGGAGGAGCAGCAGGAGCAGGAGGAAGATCCTCAGGTGGAGGGAAGAGAGGAGGAAAAGACTGGTGGAGCCGAATGCAGAAGGTTTGTGTCGTCACATTTAATTCATAATTCATAATTCCGGTGTGATGAGGTGTGTTCTAACATTCTCCTTCAAAGATTTGTTTGTAGAATAATGATGAAAGATTTAACAAGACAAGATTTCATTAAACAGCTTTTATAAGAAACTTCTCTTCTTTTACCTTCATGATAGAAATACTCGGGAACATTCTTTTCCTTTTCTATACTGAAGAGGCGACTATAATGTCCCTCGTCTCACCACCAGCTGTCTAACGTGTCCCCGTGTATCTCTGCTGCTCTCCAGGGAGACGTCCCCTGGGACGAGAAGGACTTCAGGTATCTGGCCATCGCGGCGGCCGGAGTCAGTTCAGCCGTGTTGTTCTTCTACTTCAGAGACAACGGCAGAGAGATCAGCTGGAAGGACTTCGTCCACCGATACGTGAGCAGAGGAATGGTGAGGACATCACACCGGGACATTAGTGCCGGGACACACGGAGTCTGATTCAGAGTCCACATCAGTCCTGAATATATGAATATATTTGTGTGTTTTGTGTGCAGGTGGAGCGGTTAGAGGTCGTCAACAAACAGTACGTGAGAGTCATCCTGCTGCCGGGAGCCGACGCTGACGCGGTGAGAAAAACAAATTCAAACCTGAGATTTCTACCAAAATGTTTATGAAGCCAAAAAGTGTAACGACAGTTATATATTTGTTTTAATCTTCTGCCGAACATTCTGTAAGTAATGTTGAAATGGGACCAACCGTCCTCCTGTAGATGCTTTTGTTTATTAATTACCATATTCTCCCAAAAATGAAATCTACGGAAGCCCTGAGGGCCAAGTGAGAAAAAACAATCTGTTAATCCATTAAATCTGAAATAACATTTGTTTTTACAATTAACCCTTAAAATGATGAAGTAAACACTTTGACCTCTTTACTAAAGATTTCATTAAACGTGTTGATAATGAGAATAAATATGAATTTAAATGATTCTCTCTAAACTCAAACAGTCACTCAGCTTCTTCACAAGACATGTAGTCAGTGATCTACAGATGTACAGAGTGTTTATGACTTAAGAACAGCTGAGAAATATAAGATCATTAACAATTTTTCAACTGGCACATTTTCCCCCAGCAGGAAATCGGTTCATTTTTTAAATTTTCATCTGAAAACAGGTGAAACATTTTATATATTTTTCATCAGGATCATTTTTTATATTTCAGGCTGAAGTCTGCGTTACCTCATGTTCTTAATATGACTCATTCATGTTTTCTCCGGGTTACTTTTTATTCCTCCATGTTCTCTAAACACAACGAATGTTTGTTGTGTGTCAGAAGGTTTAGTAGATTCAAACTGACCTGGAGGGTAACATGGAGGTAGAGGTGCACTACTGCATCAGTGTTACTACAACACACACTGAGTATGATCTTAGTTAAGGGTGTG
>NW_022286628.1:0-2767 GCF_004355925.1 Anarrhichthys ocellatus | reverse complement strand
CACACACACACACACACACACACACACACACACACACACACACACACGCTCCCAAAGAGACGGACTCACAGGATTCTAGCAGACAGTCGATCAGGCAGAAACAAGAACCCATCACAGACTGAAGTCTCATTTGATGCGCTGCAGCTGCTTCCATGGCTAACTCTGAGAGATTATTCTGAGCGACTAAAACCACCACCACGTCAAACCGTTAATTACACTCACCATTACCAACGATCAGATGGATTACACGTAGAAACCAACGGATTGGAGATGCAGCGACACCGATAGCAGGTAGGATATCGGGCCAATACCGACGTCAATAGCTGGAACGGGTATTACATTCAGTTCCATGTCTTTGTACCCTATACCCGCGTTAAAAAGGTTTACACTGGAATTGTAATTCCTGGGCATCTTGAAGAGTTCTTACCAAGTTGCTGGCGTACGATTTGATATTTTACCAATAAATAACGATTCAATAAATGTGTATTCATGTATTTATTTGCTGTATTTTGTTTTATAAAGTTAGAAAAGGCAATGTTTAAGGTAAGCCTGATGTTGTCCCTTCCACACAGTGAGGCCTACAGATGATTGATCGGTGGTCGGGTCGGTACTCTGTCTCGGGCAGGTATCGGTGTCGGGACTGAAAAAGTAATCCCTTCTGACGGATATAAGGTTAAACACAGTACACCATGTCGCCATGATTACAACAACACTTCACTGCACAGAATGGGGACTTCATGGCCATTAGTAATGTGTTAATGATTATTAATCACCATCCTGATCCCAAATGACATCTCATTATGTCATCTGTTCATCTGTGAGCATTCAGATTACTACCATCATCAATTTCATCAACTAATATCACTCTATTTACACCTTCACAACCTTTCATCACCCTCACCTGCAGTCTCTGAATACTGCCAAAACAAAAGTAAAGATATATAATCTACAGCCACAGGAGGGCTTCCTAAACAGTCTGGAGAGTGCTGAGTGAGGAGTGGTTAGGAATCATAAAATGTTGGTGCAAAATCTCCTCCGTCTTCATTCCATCAAAGCACTTCAGCGTCCACACAGGTTAGTGTTTCACCTTCTCAGATCACTAAACGCTGTACAAACACACTCACTGTCACACACTAAAGCACATCTACCACACATGGACACACGCGCAGTGCAGCTGATTTTTGTAGTTTTTTTTAAAAAGCATCCTCCCTCACAGCGACGGGTCGGGGAAAAGGCTCCGGAGCGTCAGCAGCTGTGTGGATATCAGCTAAAAATCACATTAAAAGGAAGAAGCAAAGCACGAATGCGTTTCTAAACAGACACATTAAATATTCCTCATTTGCATATAAATCAAGCTCTTTTTCTCTCATCCCCACCCAATCTCACACACACACACACACACACACACACACACACACGCAATGCAGTTGGTCACATGTGAGGGCATGTAAACTAGTGTGTGTGTGGCGTCCCAGGGGGGCTACTGTCCCAGTAAGAGGCCGAGAGACAGACAGGGACAGAAATCACTGAGCCACGTCACGCCTCAGTGAGCAACACACAGGATGCTGTGTGCGTGTGAGTCTGTCCGTCCGTCCGTCTGACAGCTTGCCGTTGGACGGGTCACATTTCCTGTCGGTTGGTGCCTTAAGTTTCTCTTCCTTTATCTCTTTATTTTGTCGACTCGTATTCTCTGTCTCTCGCCTCTTTCCTTTCTCTCTCGAAGTCCACGATCACCTGAATTAACCCGCCGCTGTTTCCAGGAAGTGCTTCCTGCGTGACGTGTGTGTTTTTGCTGACTTACGGCAAAGCGTCCTCTGATACTTGTGTGTTTCGGGTTGACGCTCGACTCCTCTGAACCGTCCTGTTATGAAGCCACATCTCGGTGCTCTGCTGCTCGTCGCTGTATCCCTCTGTCCACAATGAGTGGAGAAGCTGAGCACTTCTTGTGACAGTAATCCCCCCAAATCCTCCCCTCCAGTGATTCATTGAGATAAATGCTTCTAAAGAGCAGCAGTGATATGTGACGCTGTCTTCTCTTTTGTTTCTTTTAATCTCTCCTCTGTTGGGTTTGTGTTTGCTCGTCTCGTGTACCCGTCTGGCTCTTTATTCTTTATTCTATTCTCACCATCTTAAAGTGAGGCAGGTGTCAGGACAGGCTTAGATCTTTGCTGATTTGTTTTGGCAGCACCTTTGGTCATTGCTAAGTTACAGGAACAATGTGCTTACTTAAAATAAAACATGCCATAGTTCCTCAGTTTAGCTTGTTTGGGTTTGGCGTCACTTTGTGGACTTTGAAACCGATCGATCGATGACAGAATCACGTGTCACAGTCACATCAGAGTTTCTATTGGTCGAAAAGCGGACGTGGATTAGTGCTGAGACCAGCAGGTTGTCCAAAGATGGACGCCTCGCTGCAGACCAGCGGGGGGGCTTCACTAAACGAGCTCCAAACTTTGGACAGGGGTGTGGGTGTGTGTGTGTGCGCGTGTGTGTGTGTGTGTGTGTGTGTGTGTTAGGGCTGGGCTTTGACAGCAGGAGTAGAGATGATGTAGTGCTGCACACACACTAGCATGCGAAAGAGGAAATACTGCAGTTAGTTCAGCTGAGGCACAAATCTGATCTGATGAGACACTTTCAGACCTCCTCTCTGTCTATCGATCTACCTGTTTATTTATATATCTATCTACCTGTCTACATATCTATCTATCTGTGCTCCTGTCTCTCTCTCTCTCTCTCTCTCTGTCTCTTGTGTACATAACACTCCTCT